>NC_000076.6:68834249-69066749 GCF_000001635.26 Mus musculus | reverse complement strand
AGCTAGTGAGCGAGAACAGGAGGTTGTGGAGTGCTGAGAAACAGCTCTAGAATTACCAGCGTGAAACAGTGCTGAGCAGCTGAACGAGAACTGAGTCTAAAATGTATACAAAGGCAACCCAAGCGATGTCCCGGCACCCAGTGCCACCTATAGACAGCTTCCCGACCAGGGTTGTGGATGATCAAGTGAGCGTCATGCTTAGTAACATTCATTTTGAATGCAGGGGAAAGTTACATCCAGACCTGTGCACAGTACAGGCATACGGGGTTTGTAAGCACATATATTACAATATGTATAACACATGATGTCTGTGCTCTGCAACTTATCGTATTTGCATCTGTTCTGATTCATGTTCAGGACCTGATACTCACAGGGGGAAATTTCAGTTATTGGGACGATCTGTTCATTTATAATTTACTCTCCTCTGACTGTGTCTGTACAAGTAGACACCAAGGCACGGTAAGACTTTATCTCTCTGTTTTCTATTGTCACATGGAGCACTGAGCTTGGGGAGACACGGGGGCATGCATATTGAAAACTTTTTCTTTCTTTTTTTCTTTTTATTAGGTATTTATTTCATTTACATTTCCAATGCTATCCAAAAATTCCCCAGATGTTCCCCCACCCACTCCCATTTCTTGGCCCTGGTGTTCCCCTGTACTGAGGCAGATAAAGTTTGCACGAACAATGGGCCTCTCTTTACACTAATGGCTGACTAGGCCATCTTCTGATACATAAGCAGCTAGAGACACAAGCTCTGGGGGGGGGGGGTACTGGGTAGTTCATATTGTTGTTCCACCTATAGGGTTGCAGACCCCTTTAGTTCCTTGCTTACTTTCTCTAGCTCCTCCATTGGGGGCCCTGTGATCCATCCAATAGCTGACTGTGAACATCCACTTATGTGTTTGCTAGGCCCCAGCACAGTCTCACAAGAGACAGTTATATCTGGGTCCTTTCAGCAAAATCTTGCTAGTATATGCAATGGTGTCAGCGTTTGGAAGCTGATTTTGGGATGGATCCCCGGATATGGCAGTCTCTAGATGGTCCATCCTTTCGTCTCAGCTCCAAACTTTGTCTCTGTAACTCCTTCCATGGGTGTTTTGTTCCCAATTCTAAGAAGGGGGAAAGTGTCCACACTTTGGTCTTTGTTCTTCTTGAGTTTCATGTGTTTAGCAAATTGGATCTTCTATCTTGGGTATTCTAAGTTTCTGGACTAATATCCACTTATCAGTGAGTACATATTGTGTGAGTTCCTTTGTGATTGGGTTACCTCACTCAGGATGATGCCCTCCAGGTCCATCCATTTGCCTAGGAATTTCATAAATTCATTCTTTTTAATAGCTGAGTAGTACTCCATTGTGTAAATGTACCACGTTTTCTGTGTCCATTCCGATGTTGAGGGACATCTGGGTTCTTTCCAGCTTCTGGCTACTATAAATAAGGCTGCTATGAACATAGTGGAGCATGTGTCCTTCTTACCGATTGGAACATCTTCTGGATATATGCCCAGGAGAGGTATTGCAGGATCCTCTGGTACTACTATGTCCAATTTTTTGAGGAACCGCCAAACTGATTTCCAGAGTGGTTGTATAAGCTTGCAATCCCACCAACAATGGAGGAGTGTTCCTCTTTCTCCACATCCTGACCAGCATCTGCTGTCACCTGAATTTTTGATCTTAGCCATTCTGACTGGTGTGAGGTGGAATCTCAGGGTTGTTTTGATTTGCATTTCCCCGATGATTAAGGATGTTGAACATTTTTTCAGGTGCTTCTTAGCCATTCGGTATTCCTCAGGTGAGAATTCTTTGTTTAGCTCTGAGCCCCATTTTTAATGGGGTTATTTGATTTTCTGGAGTCCACCTTCTTGAGTTCTTTATATATATTGGATATTAGTCCCCTATCTGATTTAGGATAGGTAAAGATCCTTTCCCAATCCATTGGTGGCCTTTTTGTCTTATTGACGGTGTCTTTTGCCTTGCAGAAGCTTTGCAATTTTATGGGGTCCCACTTGTAGATTCTCAATATTACAGCAAAAGCCATTGCTGTTCTATTTGGGAATTTTTCCCCTGTACCCATATCTTCGAGGCTTTTCCCTACTTTCTCCACTATAAGTTTCAGTGTCTCTGGTTTTATGTGGAGTTCCTTAATCCACTTAGATTTGACCTTAGTACAAGAGGATAGGAATGGATTAATTCATATTCTTGTACATGATAACCTCCAGTTGTGCCAGCACAATTTGTTGAAAATGTTCTTTTTCCACTGGATGGTTTTTGCTCCCTTGTCAAAGATCAAGTGACCATAGGTGTGTGGGTTCATTTCTGGGTCTTCAATTCTATTCCATTGGCCTACTTGTCCGTCACTATACCAGTACCATGCCATTTTTATCACAATTGCTCTGTAGTACAGCTTTAGGTCAGGCATGATGATTCTATCAGAGGTTCTTTTATCCTTGAGAAGAGTTTTTGCTATCCTAGGTTTTTTTGTTATTCCAGATGAATTTGCAGATTTCCCTTTCTTATTTGTTGAAGAATTGAGTTGGAATTTTGATGGGGATTGCATTGAATCTGTAGAGTGCTTTTGGCAAGTTAGCCATTTTTACTATATTGATCCTGCCAATCCATGAGCATGGGAGGTCTTTCCATCTTCTAAGATCTTCTTTAATTTCTTTCTTCAGAGACTTGAAGTTCTTATCATACAGATCTTTCACTTCCTTAGTTAGAGTCACGCCAAGGTATTTTATATTATTTGTGACTATTGAGAAGGGTGTTGTTTCCCTAATTTCTTTCTCAGCATCCTTATCCTTTGTGTAGAGAAAGGCCATTGACTTGTTTGAGTTAATTTTACATCCAGCTACTTCACTGAAGCTGTTTATCAGGTTTAGGAGTTCTCTGGTGGAATTTTTAGGGTCACTTATATATACCATCGTATCATGTGCAAAAAGTGATATTTTGACTTCTTCCTTTCCAATTTGTATCCCCTTGATCTCCTTTTGTTGTCAAACTGGCCTGGCTAGGACTTCAAGTACAATGTTGAATAGGTAGGGAGAAAGTGGGCAGCTTTTTCTAGTCCCTGATTTTAGTGGGATTGCTTCCACCTTCTCACCATTTACTTTGATGTTGGCTACTGGTTTGCTCTAGATTGCTTTTATCATGTTTAGGTATGGGCCTTGAATTCCTGATCTTTCCAAGACTTTTATCATGAATGGGTATTGGATTTTGTCAAATGCTTTCTCCGCATCTAACAAGATGATCATGTGGTTTTTGGCTTTGAGTTTGTTTATATACTGGATTATGTTGATGGATTTCCGTATATTGAACCATCCCTGCATCCCTGGGATGAAATCTACTTGGTCGGGATGGATCATTGTTTTGATGTGTTCTTGGATTCCATTAGCGGGAACTTTATTGAGGATTTTTGTATCGATATTCATAAGGGAAATTGGTCTAAAGTTCTCTATCTTTGTTGGGTCTTTTTGTGGTTTAGTTATCAGAGTAATTGTGGCTTCATAGAATGAGTTGGTTAGAGTACCTTCTGCTTTTATTTTGTGGAATAGTTTGTGAAGAACTGGGATTCAATCTTCTTTGAAGGTCTGATAGAACTCTGCACTAAACCCATCTGGTCCTGGGCTTTTTTTGGTTGGGAGACTATTAATGACTGCTTCTCTTTCTTTAGGGGATATAGGACTGTTTAGATCATTAACCTGATCTTGATTTAACTTTGGTACCTGGTATCTGTCTAGAAACTTGTCCATTTCATCCAGGTTCTCCAGTTTTGTTGAGTATAGCCTTTTGTAGAAGGATCTGATGGTGTTTTGGATTTCTTCAGGATCTGTTGTTATGTCTCCCTTTTCATTTCTGATTTTTTAATTAGGATGCTTTCCCTGTGCCCTCTAGTGAGTCTGGCTAAGGTTTTATCTATCTTGTTGATTTTCTCAAAGAACCAGATCCTCGTTTGGTTGATTCTTTGAATAGTTCTTCTTGTTTCCACTTGGTTAATTTCACCCCTGAGTTTGATTATTTCCTGCCGTCTACTCCTCTTGGGTGAATTTGCTCCCTTTTGTTCTAGAGCTTTTAGGTGTGTTGTCAAGCTGCTAATGTGTGCTCTCTCTAGTTTCTTTTTGGAGGCACTCAGAGCTATGAGTTTTCCTCTTAGAAATGCTTTCATTGTGTCCCATAAGTTTGAGTATGTTGTGGCTTCATTTTCATTAAACTCCGAAAAGTCCTTAGTTTCTTTCTTTATTCCTTCCTTGACCAAGGTATCATTGAGAAGAGTGGTGTTCAGTTTCCACATGAATGTTGGCTTTCTATTATTTATTTTGTTATTGAAGATGAGCCTTAGTCCATGGTGATCGGATAGGATGCATGGGACAATTTCAATATTTTTGTATATGTTGAGGCTTGTTTTGTGATCAATTATGTGGTCAATTCTGGAGATGTACCATGAGATGCTGAGAAGAAGGTATATCTTTTTGTTTTAGGATAAAATGTTCTGTAGATATCTGTTAGATCCATTTGTTTCATAACTTCTGTTAGTTTCACTGTGTCCCTGTTTAGTTTCTGTTTCTTTCCATGATCTGTCCATTGGTGAAAGTGGTGTGTTGAAGTCTCCCACTATTATTGTGTGAGGTGCAATGTGTGCTTTGAGCTTTACTAAAGTTTCTTTAATGACTGTGGCTGTCCTTGTATTTGGAGCATAGATATTCAGAATTGAGAGTTCCTCTTGGAAGATTTTACCTTCGATGAGTATGAAGTGTCCCTCCTTGTCTTTTTTGATAGCTTTGGGTTGGAAGTTGATTTTATTCGATATTAGAATGGCTACTCCAGCTTGTTTCTTCAGACCATTTGCTTGGAAAATTGTTTTCCAGCCTTTCATTCTGAGGTAGTGTCTGTCTTTTTCCCTGAGATGGGTTTCCTGTAAGCAGCAAAATGTTGTGTCCTGTTTGTGTAGCCAGTCTGTTAGTCTATGTCTTTTTATTGAGGAATTGAGTCCATTGATATTAAGAGATATTAAGGAAAATTAATTGTTGCTTCCTATTATTTTTGTTGTTAAAGTTGGCATTCTGTTCTTGTGGCTGTCTTCTTTTAGGTTTGTGGAGGGATTACCTTCTTGCTTTTTTCTAGGACATGGTTTCCGTCCTTGTATTGCTTTTTTCTGTTATTATCCTTTGAAGGGCGGGATTCATGGAAAAATAATGCGTGAATTTGGTTCTGTCCTGGAATACTTTTGTTTCTCCATATAAGGTAATTGAAATTTTGGGTGGGTATAGTAGCCGGGGCTGGCATTTGTGGTCTCTTAGTGTCTGTATGACATCTGTCCAGGCTCGTCTGGCTTTCATAGTCTCTGGTGAAAAATCTGGTGTAATTCTGATAGGCTTGCCTTTATATGTTACTTGACCATTTTCCCTTACTGCTTTTAATATCTTATCTTTATTTATTGCATTTGTTGTTCTGATTATTATGTGTCAGGAGGAATTTCTTTTCTGGTCCAGTCTATTTGGAGTTCTGTAGGCTTCTTGTATGCTCATGGTCATCTCTTTCTTTAGGTTTGAGAAGTTTTCTTCTATAATTTTGTTGAAGATATTTGCTGGCCCTTTAAGTTGAAAATCATTGTCATCTACTCCTATTATCTGTAGGTTTGGTCTTCTCATTGTGTCCTGGATTTCCTGGATGTTATGAGTTAGGATCTTTTTGCATTTTCCATTTTCTTTGATTGTTGTGCTGAATGTTCTCTATGAAATCTTCTGCACCTGAGATTCTCTCTTCCATCTCTTGTATTCTGTTGCTGATGCTTGCATCTATGGTTCCAGATTTCTTTCCTAGGGTTTCTATCTCCAGCGTTGCCTCACGTTGGGTTTTCTTTATTGTGTCTACTTCCCTTTTTAATGTCTTGGATGGTTTTACTCAATTCTATCACCTGTTTGGTCGTGTTTTCCTGCAATTCTTTAAGGGATTTTGTGCTTCCTCTTTAAGGTCTTCTACCTGTTTAGCAGTGTTCTCCTGTATTTCTTTAAGTGAGTTATTAAAGTCCTTCTTTATGTCCTTTACCCTCATAATGAGATATACTTTTAAATCCGGGTCTAGCTTTTCGGGTGTGTTGGGGTGCCCTGGATTGGGCGAAGTGGGAGTGCTGTGTTCTGATGATGGTGAGTGGTCTTGGTTTCTGTTAGTAAGATTCTTACGTTTGCCTTTCACCATCTGGTAATCTCTGGAGTTAGTTGCTATAGTTGTCTCTGGTTAGCAATTGTTCCTCTCGTGATTCTGTTAACCTCTATCAGCAGCCCTGGGAGACTAGATCTCTCCTCTGAGTTTCAGTGGTCAGAGCACTCTCTGCAGGCAAGCTCTCCTCTTACAGGGAAGGTGCACAGATATCTGGTGTTCGGAACTCCCTCCTGGCCAAAGATGAAGGCCCAAAACAGGACCTGTCCCAGTATTGTGTTGCTTTGGCCTGTCACAGAAGCTGTTACATTCTGTAGTCCACACTCTAACCTGCACAGAGTAGTCTCGGATAAATCCGGGAACCAAGATGGCTCCCCCAGGTGCTCCTGCAAAGACCTCCCGGGCAGGGCGGACACCTCTCCTCTGGCAGGGAATGTGCCGGGATGTCTGGAGCCTGAAAAGGGGGCTGCCTCAGAAGCTCTGTGGCTCCAGCCTGTCCCAGAAGCTGTTAGCTTCTGTAGTCCAAACTCTCCCCTGTGCAGACTAGTCTCAGTGGAGTCCTGGAACCAAGGTGTCTCCCACCGATGCTCAGGCAAAGCCCTCCCGGGCTGGGCGGACACCTCTTTTTTTTTCTTATTTTGCTAGTTAACATGGTTTGTTAACAGCACAGTAAATCACGAAGTGCCTTACTCAATAAACATAGCCCATTTTTGTTATTACTTTATAAAATAACATCAATCTAGCAAGATATCCATGCATGAATAATAGATGTGTATACATTTAATAGTCGTGTTATGGAAGACACCAACTAGGTAAGAAATAAGACTAGGGCTTAAGAGATGGCTCAGCAGTTAAGAGCCCTTGGTGTTCCTCCAAAGGACCAGGGTTCAGTTCCCAGCACCCACATGCCTGCCCACGACAGTCTATAACTCCATTTCCAGGGGACCTGACACCCTCACATACACATATAAGCAGGCAGTACACCAATGTACATAAGATAAAAATAAATTATTACAAAGATTTAACAAAAAGAAATAAGACTGATCCTCAAAAAGCTCGGATCAATTATGAGGACTCTTTATGGAAGGAAGCGAATCCATTTCAGAGGCAGGTAGCAGCCAGCATCTTTATTGCTAATAAAACACAGCCAACATCTTGTTCTAAGTGTCCCTTCTTAATGATGGAAAGTTTCTCATCAGGGACCCATTACTAAGAGGCTGGAGCACTGGAGTTAAGGGTTCAGCGGAGCTGACGCCAGAGTACCCCCTGACAGTTCTTACCCAGGCAGAGACCGCAAGGCCTGCCTTCGAGATTCTCTTTTTGTTGTTGTTATTTGTTTGCTTGTTGTTTAAATCTCCTGGAAACTTTCACTTCTCATAGTTTGGTCAAAATGAAAGCATACCTAGCAACAAGCCCACTGGTCCTTCAAATTGCATCAAGTCAAGAGGTCTGTAGATCTCAATCAAGGCACTATGAGCAGATACTGAGTTTGGTGTGATATCTAAGGCTGACTGGCTGCCAGTCAGGCAGAGTGACAAGGTCTGAATCCTTTCAGGTTTGTGTGCAGTGGCTTTCACATGAAAACTTAATTCTAGTTTCCTCTAAGGGATGCTAATATCCCACTGAAGGGCAGATGTGCATTGCAGGCTTGGCTTGCCCAGCTTCTCCTGTCAGGTTGAGACCCAGAGAATGATGAATTGAATGCATGTATGATCTCTGCCCCAATGACATCATTATTATCCATGGGGACATCATTACTATCCCTGATTACATCATTGCTATCCCTGATGACATCATTACTATCCATGATGACATCATTACTATCCATGATGACATCATTACTAATGTATGAAGAAAGAATCACCTTCTTAAAAATGGGTAATACTGACAGCACAGCTTTGATTGTATTTGGAATTTGTGATTTCAAATTCCTCAGGGACCAGTGTTTCAGATTTGATCTCCTGCCTTCAAGTCACAAGTTTGAGAGTTTCAATCTCATCTTAAGAGCAGACCTTAAGCCCTGCTTATTTGCTAGGAGTGGAGATGCCTAGAAAGGATATAAATGGTTTCTAAAAGGATATAAAAGTTTTCCAGAATTAAAGGAGAGAGAAAATTGCCCATTTCTTCACAAATAGTCCTTAAAAGCCATCTACTCTTTTCTTTCTTAAAATTATTATTATTATTATTATTATTATTATTATTATTATTATTATTATTATTGTGTGTGAGTGTGTGTGTGTGTGTGTGTGTGTGTGTGTGTGTGTGTGTTGAGACAGAGTCTCTTTATATAGCTCTGGCTGACCTAGAACTCACTATGTAGAAAGACTGGTCTTGAACTCACAGAGATCCACCTGCCTCTGCCTCCTGAGTACTGGGATTAAAGGTTTGTGTCGAGGGTGACCTGCCAAAAGATTGAGCAGTTTTAAAAGAATTATTCTTTGTGTATATGAGTGAGTGTTTTACTCACATGTATGTCTTTACACTGTGAGGATACAGAACCTGTGGAGGCCAGAAGGCAGCATTAGATCTCCTTGGAACTGGCGTTGTAGATGGCTGTGAGTCATGGTGTAAGTTCTGGGATTCCTCTGGGAGATCTCTTAAGTACCAAGCCATCTCTCCAGCCTCTTTTCCTCTCTCTCTCTCTCTCTCTCTCTCTCTCTCTCTCTCTCTCTCTCTCTCTTCCTTCCTTCCTTTCTTTCTCTCTTTCTTTCTCTCTTTCTTTCTTTCTTTCTTTCTTTCTTTCTTTCTTTCTTTCTTTCTTCCTTTCAACTTTACCGACAGGAAAACATGAAAGCATACATTGAGAAAGATCCTCATCAAAGCAGAGAGGGGACTATGGAAGCCAACATCCTGTTTTCCCTGAAAAAAATTCTCTGTGAATTAGTGGCAGATGTCAAGACCTCAGAGTTCTGAGAGCCCAGAGGGTCTCCTGTAGACCCATTTGTTCACCTTATTGCCCTTGGTTTATTCTGAGGCACATCCCAGAATGTTCTAGTGCCATCGGGTTTACAGAGCAGAGACTCATGGCCCCCATGAAGAGGGACGTTATATGATACACTGTTTGCTTTTGAAAAACCATGCTCCCAGGGCCGTGATAATAGCTGCAAAACCAGACCACCTCTATTCAGTTTAGAGAGCCGGGACTTCACAATCAAGGTGTACCTCTCATAATATGCAGCCTAGGTTTTCATCAGAACCTTAGCCCCGAAGCTGATGTTTGTGATTTGAGACAGTGATATACTGTCCGTGACCCTCCCTACAGAAGAAAGCTGAAGAGGTTTTTTCCAAAATGTTTTTTAATTCCATGAAGCAGCACTTGAATCCTCTCTCTCTCTCTCTCTCTCTCTCTCTCTCTCTCTCTCTCTCTCTCACCCTTTGCCATAGATGTGCTGCTGAGACAGAAATGTCTGTCTCTCTAGGCACCGACATCATCCCATAAGGGGTAAGCCATTACCGTTAGTTAAGAAGCAATGCTTTGGGGGCTGGAGAAATGGCTCAGTGATGGAGAGCACAGTCGTCTCTCACAGATGACCTGGGTTTGGATCCCAGCACCTACATTAGGCATTTTTATTCCAGAACCTTCTTGCTGTGGATTAACTTCCATTGTCGCTGTCTAGATAGTTGATTGGTTTAGTCAGTCCTTTGAATTGATTCCCTTTGGGTGCTGATCTGTGGAGCCTTCTGATGGTTAAACTATCAATGGCTAGACACAGGATGGCTCATGTTTATGAAGAATTGACTCTAGTCTTCTCAAAACTTTATGGCAGGATAAACCAAGATAAAAGGTTTAGTGACTGATATGATACATACTACACCTAACACATCTGGCATCCTGGACTCTAAATATGGACAGATTTAAGAAATACCACGTGATTACTGAAGAAAATTTGAGAAATGGGGTAACAGTGAAATTACTTCCATCCCACGGCTCAAACTCCAATGCAGACCTATTGATTTATTTACTTCCAGATTTGTTTCTACAAATGGATCTCAAAATGACTTATTTAACAATAAGCAGAGCGGTCGCCATCTGGGTTCCGGGACTCCGCGGGACCTAGGAAATTAGTCTGAACAGGTTAGAGGGTGTGCCAGAGAACCGGACAGCTTCTGGGAAAGGCGGAAGCACAGAGCCGCTGAGGCAGCACCCTTGGCGGGCCGCAGACAGCCGGCCACCGTCCGGACCAGAGGACAGGTGTCCGCCTGGCTTGGGAGGCGGCCTCAGCCTCAGCAGCAGCGGTCGCCATCTTGGTTCCAGGACTCCCTGGAGCTTAGGAATTTAGTCTGCACAGGTGAGAGTCTGCACCACAGAAGCTGACAGCTTCTGGGAACTGCCAAAACAACACAGCTTCTGAGAAAGGCCCTGTTTTGGGCCTTCTTCTTCGACCAGGAGGAGGTCCAAAAACAAGATATCTGCGCACCTTCCCTGTAAGAGAGCTTGCCAGCAGAGAGTGCTCTGAGCACTGAAACTCAGAGGAGAGAATCTGTCTCCCAGGTCTGCTGAGAGACGGTAACAGAATCACCAGAAGAACAATCTCTAAACAGAGTCAACTATAACTACTAACTCCAGAGATTACCAGATGGCGAAAGGTAAACATAGGAATCCTACTAACAGGAGCCAAGACCACTCACCATCATCAGAACCCAGCACTCCCACTTCGCCCAGTCCAGAGCACCCCAACACACCCGAAAACCTAGACCTAGATTTAAAAGCATATCTCATGATGATGGTAGAGGACATCAAGAAGGACTTTAATAAATCACTTAAAGAAATACAGGAGAACACTGCTAAAGAGTTACAAGTCCTTAAAGAAAAACAGGAAAACACAATCAAACAGGTAGAAGTCCTTACAGAAAAAGAGGAAAAAACATACAAACAGGTGATGGAAATGAACAAAACCATACTAGACCTAAAAAGGGAAGTAGACACAATAAAGAAAACTCAAAGTGAGGCAACACTGGAGATAGAAACCCTAGGAAAGAAATCTGGAACCATAGATTTGAGCATCAGCAACAGAATACAAGAGATGGAAGAGAGAATCTCAGGTGCAGAAGATTCCATAGAGAACATCGGCACAACAATCAAAGAAAATGGAAAATGCAAAAAGATCCTAACTCAAAATATCCAGGAAAACCAGGACACAATGAGAAGACCAAACCTACGGATAATAGGAGTGGATGAGAATGAAGATTTTCAACTCAAAGGACCAGCAAACATCTTCAACAAAATTATTGAAGAAAACTTCCCAAATATAAAGAAAGAGATACCTATGAACATACAAGAAGCCTACAGAACTCCAAATAGACTGGACCAGAAAAGAAATTCCTCCCGACACATAATAATCAGAACAACAAATGCACTAAATAAAGATAGAATACTAAAAGCAGTAAGGGAAAAAGGTCAAGTAACATACAAAGGCAAGCCTATCAGAATTACACCAGATTTTTCACCAGAGACTATGAAAGCCAGAAGAGCCTGGACAGATGTTATACAGACACTAAGAGAACACAAATTCCAGCCCAGGCTACTATACCCAGCCAAACTCTCAATTACCATAGATGGAGAAACCAAAGTATTCCACGACAAAACCAAATTCACACATTATCTCTCCACGAATCCAGCCCTTCAAAGAATAATAACAGAAAAAAACCAATACAAGAACGGGAACAATGCCCTAGAAAAAACAAGAAGGTAATCCCTCAACAAACGTAAAAGAAGACAGCCACAAGAACAGAATGCCAACTTTAACAACAAAAATAACAGGAAGCAACAATTACTTTTCCTTAATATCTCTTAACATCAATGGTCTCAACTCCCCAATGAAAAGACATAGACTAACAAACTGGATACACAAACAAGACCCAACATTTTGCTGTTTACAGGAGACACATCTCAGAGAAAAAGATAGACACTACCTCAGAATAAAAGGCTGGAAAACAATTTTCCAAGCAAATGATATGAAGAAACAAGCTGGAGTAGCCATCCTAATATCTGATAAGATTGACTTCCAACCCAAAGTCATCAAAAAAGACAAGGAGGGGCACTTCGTTCTCATCAAAGGTAAAATCCTCCAAGAGGAACTCTCAATTCTGAATATCTATGCTCCAAATACAAGGGCAGCCACATTCATTAAAGAAACTTTAGTAAAGCTCAAAGCACACATTGCACCTCACACAATAATAGTGGGAGACTTCAACACACCACTTTCACCAATGGACAGATCATGGAAACAGAAACTAAACAGGGACACACTGAAACTAACAGAAGTGATGAAACAAATGGATCTGACAGATATCTACAGAACATTTTATCCTAAAACAAAAGGATATACCTTCTTCTCAGCACCTCATGGTACCTTCTCCAAAATTGACCACATAATAGGTCACAAAACAGGCCTCAACAGATTCAAAAATATTGAAATTGTCCCATGTATCCTATCAGATCACCATGCAATAAGGCTGATCTTCAATAACAAAAAAAAAAAAATAACAGAAAGCCAACACTCACGTGGAAACTGAACAACACTCTTCTCAATGATACCTTGGTCAAGGAAGGAATAAAGAAAGAAATTAAAGACTTTTTAGAGTTTAATGAAAATGAAGCCACAACGTACCCAAACCTTTGGGACACAATGAAAGCATTTCTAAGAGGGAAACTCATAGCTCTGAGTGCCTCCAAGAAGAAACGAGAGAGAGCACATACTAGCAGCTTGACAACACATCTAAAAGCTCTAGAAAAAAAGGAAGCAAATTCACCCAAGAGGAGTAGATGGCAGGAAATAATCAAACTCAGGGGTGAAATCAACCAAGTGGAAACAAGAAGAACTATTCAAAGAATTAACCAAACTAGGATCTGGTTCTTTGAGAAAATCAACAAGATAGATAAACCCTTAGCTAGACTCACTAAAGGGCACAGGGACAAAATCCTAATTAACAAAATCAGAACTGAAAAGGGAGACATAACAACAGATCCTGAAGAAATCCAAAACACCATCAGATCCTTCTACAAAAGGCTATACTCAACAAAACTGGAAAACCTGGACGAAATGGACAAATTTCTGGACAGATACCAGGTACCAAAGTTGAATCAGGATCAAGTTGACCTTCTAAACAGTCCCATATCCCCTAAAGAAATAGAAGCAGTTATAAATAGTCTCCCAGCCAAAAAAAAGCCCAGGACCAGACGGGTTTAGTGCAGAGTTCTATCAGACCTTCAAAGAAGATCTAATTCCAGTTCTGCACAAACTTTTTCACAAGATAGAAGTAGAAGGTACTCTACCCAACTCATTTTATGAAGCCACTATTACTCTGATACCTAAACCACAGAAAGATCCAACAAAGATAGAGAACTTCAGACCAATTTCTCTTATGAATATTGATGCAAAAATCCTCAATAAAATTCTCGCTAACCGAATCCAAGAACACATTAAAGCAATCATCCATCCTGACCAAGTAGGTTTTATTCCAGGGATGCAGGGATGGTTTAATATACGAAAATCCATCAATGTAATCCATTATATAAACAAACTCAAAGACAAAAACCACATGATCATCTCCTTAGATGCAGAAAAAGCATTTGACAAGATCCAACACCCATTCATGATAAAAGTTCTGGAAAGATCAGGAATTCAAGGCCCATACCTAAACATGATAAAAGCAATCTACAGCAAACCAGTAGCCAACATCAAAGTAAATGGAGAGAAGCTGGAAGCAATCCCACTAAAATCAGGGACTAGACAAGGCTGCCCACTTTCTCTCTACCTTTTCAACATAGTACTTGAAGTATTAGCCAGAGCAATTCGACAACAAAAGGAGATCAAGGGGATGCAAATTGGAAAGGAGGAAGTCAAAATATCACTTTTTGCAGATGATATGATAGTATATATAAGTGACCCTAAAAATTCCACCAGAGAACTCCTAAACCTGATAAACAGCTTCGGTGAAGTAGCTGGATATAAAATTAACTCAAACAAGTCAATGCCCTTTCTCTACACAAAGAATAAACAGGCTGAGAAAGAAATTAGGGAAACAACACCCTTCTCAATAGTCACAAATAATATAAAATATCTCGGCGTGACTCTAACTAAGGAAGTGAAAGATCTGTATGATAAAAACTTCAAGTCCCTGAAGAAAGAAATTAAAGAAGATCTCAGAAGATGGAAAGATCTCCCATGCTCATGGATTGGCAGGATCAACAGTGTAAAAATGGCTATCTTGCCAAAAGCAATCTACAGATTCAATGCAATCCCCATCAAAATTCCAACTCAATTCTTCAACGAATTAGAAGGAGCAATTTTAAAATTCATATGGAATAACAAAAAACCTAGGATAGCAAAAACTCTTCTCAAGGATAAAAGAACCTCTGGTGGAATCACCATGCCTGACCTAAAGCTTTACTACAGAGCAATTGTGATAAAAACTGCATGGTACTGGTATAGAGACAGACAAGTAGACCAATGGAATAGAATTGAAGACCCAGAAATGAACCCACACACCTATGGTCACTTGATCTTCGACAAGGGAGCTAAAACCATCCAGTGGAAGAAAGACAGCATTTTCAACAATTGGTGCTGGCACAACTGGTTGTTATCATGTAGAAGAATGCGAATCGATCCATACTTATCTCCTTGTACTAAGGTCAAATCTAAATGGATCAAAGAACTTCACATAAAACCAGAGACACTCAAACTTATAGAGGAGAAAGTGGGGAAAAGCCTTGAAGATATGGGCACAGGGGAAAAATTCCTGAACAGAACAGCAATGGCTTGTGCTGTAAGATCGAGAATCGACAAATGGGACCTAATGAAACTCCAAAGTTTCTGCAAGGCAAAAGACACCGTCAATAAGACAAAAAGACCACCAACAGATTGGGAAAGGATCTTTACCTATCCTAAATCAGATAGGGGACTAATATCCAACATATATAAAGAACTCAAGAAGGTGGACTTCAGAAAATCAAATAACCCCATTAAAAAATGGGGCTCAGAACTGAACAAAGAATTCTCACCTGAGGAATACCGAATGGCAGAGAAGCACCTGAAAAAATGTTCAACATCCTTAATCATCAGGGAAATGCAAATCAAAACAACCCTGAGATTCCACCTCACACCAGTCAGAATGGCTAAGATCAAAAATTCAGGTGACAGCAGATGCTGGCGAGGATGTGGAGAAAGAGGAACACTCCTCCATTGTTGGTGGGATTGCAGGCTTGTACAACCACTCTGGAAATCCGTCTGGCGGTTCCTCAGAAAATTGGACATAGTACTACCGGAGGATCCAGCAATACTTCTCCTGGGCATATATCCAGAAGATGCCCCAACTGGTAAGAAGGACACATGCTCCACTATGTTCATAGCAGCCTTATTTATAATAGCCAGAAACTGGAAAGAACCCAGATGCCCCTCAACAGAGGAATGGATACAGAAAATGTGGTACATCTACACAATGGAGTACTACTCAGCTATTAAAAAGAATGAATTTATGAAATTCCTAGCCAAATGGATGGACCTGGAGGGCATCATCCTGAGTGAGGTTACACATTCACAAAGGAACTCACACAATATGTACTCACTGATAAGTGGATATTAGCCCAAAACCTAGGATACCCAAGATATAAGATACAATTTCCTAAACACATGAAACTCAAGAAAAATGAAGACTGAAGTGTGGACACTATGCCCCTCCTTAGAAGTGGGAACAAAACACCCTTGGAAGGAGTTACAGAGACAAAGTTTGGAGCTGAGATGAAAGGATGGACCATCTAGAGACTGCCATATCCAGGGATCCACCCCATAATCAGCATCCAAACGCTGACAGCATTGCATACACTAGCAAGATTTTATCGAAAGGACCCAGATGTAGCTGTCTCTTGTGAGACTATGCCGGGGCCTAGCAAACACAGAAGTGGCTGCTCACAGTCAGCTAATGGATGGATCACAGGGCTCCCAATGGAGGAGCTAGAGAAAGTACCCAAGGAGCTAAAGGGATCTGCAACCCTATAGGTGGATCAACATTATGAACTAACCAGTACCCCGGAGCTCTTGACTCTAGCTGCATATGTATCAAAAGATGGCCTAGTCGGCCATCACTGGAAAGAGAGGCCCATTGGACACGCAAACTTTATATGCCCCAGAACAGGGGAATGCCAGAGCCAAAAAGGGGGAGTGGGCGGGTAGGGGAGTGGGGGTGGGTGGGTATGGGGGACTTCTGGTATAGCATTGGAAATGTAAATGAGCTAAATACCTAATTAAAAAAAATCTAAAAAAAAAACAATAAGCAAATCTTAATAGGAGAGTAAGTGAGGACATCTGTTATTTTTGGTTTGATATTAAAAAAAACAAACTAGAAACATTTAACGTAATGTTTTAAAATAATATAGGCAAAAATATGCATGGTCTGCTCCCTTCAGCTTTTATGTTGTGTGCATCTTATTGCCTTCTTAGTTCATCTTCACTCCTCTCATGGTCCTTATTTTTCTAAATTTTTAATACTTTTTAAAAAGATTCATTTTATTTTTAATTTGTGCCTGCATACTCAAATGTGTGTATGCATATGAGTGCAGGTACCAGTAGTGGCCAGAAGAGGGCACTAGATTGCCTGGAGCTATAAACATAGGCAGTTGTAAGCTCTTTGACATGGGTGCTAGAAAAGGGACACAGGTTCTCTGGAAGAGCAGCAAGCATTCTTGATCATTGAGCCATCTGTCCAGTCTCCTCGTGGTCCCCTTGATTTGACCTATGTCTACCCAGCCCAAATTAATATAAACCTATGTTTCCACATATTAGAGAGAACATGTGATATTTGACTTTCAAAGTTTTGCTTACCATACTTTTCAGTCCCACTCATGTTCCTCCAACTGTCAGGATTTTATTTTTCTTTGTGATCAAATAAAATCCCCTTGTGTATCTGATCCATTATTCTTTATCCATTTGTCTGTTGGTGGGCATCTATGCTGCTTCCATGTCTTAGCTATTCTGAGCAGTTTTCCAATAATGTGCATGTGTCTGTCTGGCCATGCAGCCCTGAAGCAGCTGAAGGCCCTTGTGTTGAAATGAAATAATTTCTTGCATGGTAGTTCTATTTACAAAGGCAGCTCATGCCCCAAAAGTTTTTGGCTTCAGTATACTCTTAATGTGCTTTCTGAGGTTCTGTGTCATGCCAGCATTGGACGGGGTTTTTTTTTTTTTTAATGCCATTAAGTATGTGATATAACATATCTTCCTATCATATTTTAACGATGTTTTAATATATTATTGCTGCATATGTATTTATTCATAAAATTCATCTTCGTCCAACTAAGAATCTCATTCCTGCTGACGTATCACTTAATAAGTGAGGATGAGTGGAATTTAGAAAGAGCGACATGGAACTGTCTGCATAAGATGGAGGCCTCTGAAGCACAAGCAGGTTCGTCAAGCCTCTGTTCCCGAGCGGCCAGCCTCGACTTTGCAGAGAAGTTTCACACAGGTCTTAGGCAGCACGCCATTTTTAAACCAAAGGGAAGATACCTTACCAATGTAAACTATAGGAATAAAAGGGGTTAATTCTTTAAAATGAGGAAGTAAATGCTTATTAAAAACAAACCACTCTGTCCGTGCCCTCTCCTTCCAGATATTAGAACTGGCGGGAACAGTTTTCCTAAGACGCGTGGTCAGGCCCACACGTGGTCACGTGACTCCCAGCTAACCCTTCTGGAACAAGTGCAAACAACCCGATACGCTTGTATTTAGAGTCTCCGCAAAATTGTTTGTAATGGAGAAGAACACAGAAAGCCAAAAAAGTCAGACACTAGTAGAAGTTTTTTGTTTGTTTAATGATGGAGCGATAGTTCAAGTTAGACCAGAGTTTCAGAGCTAAGCTCCCTCTCTCTCCCCTTTCTTACTTAGATCCTCTGGTCAAGAAGCAACCCGAGGGCTGGAGAGATGGCTCAGTGGTTAAGGCTAATGACTGCTCTTGCAGAACGCCTGATTTCAATTCCCAGTAACCACATGGTGGCTCACAACCATCCGTCATGGGATCCGATGCTCTCTTCTGGTGTGTCTGAAGACAATGGCAGTGTACTCACATACATAAAATAAATAAATCGTAACTTAAAAAAAAAAAAGCCACCTGAAACCACTGTGAGATTCTTCATTTTATTTAGCAAAGGAAGTTATGGAGTGGCGGGGGCGGATCTCATCTCTATGATTGATTCTTTAAAAGCTTTGTTCATAGCCTACCAAGTAGGTTAAAAATCTCATGTCACCCAAGACAGAGCACTCAAGTGTTCATGATGGTCAGGGGAAGTTCTCTATTAAACTCCTGAATGTGGCTGTCTGAAACCTGCCTGTCAGCATATTACTTTAAAAGTCATCTCCTTCTAACAGAGGCAGGAACAGGGTGTAATTACTCACCATCGGTTCTGGTTTTTTTTAAAAAAGTAGCCATATCATTTTTAAAATCTGAGCCTGAGAAGCAGTAAGTTTGACTTGTCAGCGCTGCCAAGATCTTCTCTGCAAAATTTCTTTCTCCATCTCTCATCCCCGGTTTCTTTTCTTCTTCCGTATTCTTGACAATGTGAAGGTCTGTGCATGCCAACCTGGGCAGGACGCTGCAGGTCTGTATCAGCGATCCTGGGCTTTCCTGTGAACACTATGAAGGCACTTAGTGCCCGTTTAGTATTGAGTCTTTTGCCCACATGTTCTTTGGGCAAGGATGCCTGAGACCATCTTCCCACTGATACACTCAAGCTTCTGTCTTTTACCCCTTTTACATTGTATCTTACTGTCGTCTGTCTTCTTTTTAGCACCTTCAAGCCATCGGTTCTCTTTCAAGTACTCAGTTTCAGCTCCTGGTCTTGAGAGAAACATGTCTACACTGTGCATTAAATATATATACTATTTTTGAGACAGGGTCTCACTCGTTAGCCCTGGCTGCCCTGGGTCTTACTATGTAGAGTAGGATGTCTAACTTGGGTGCTGAGGAGCTGAACTGAGGTACATGAATGCATGCACAGCAAACACTTTACCCATGGAGCCATCTCCCAAAACCCTGATGGTGCTCTTCAATGATGCGTTTTATAAATCGAGCAATGGCTGGCTGCCCCATCTCTCCAGGCACAGAGAGAAATAACATATGTAGAAGTATGTTTTTATCCTAGGGAAAAATGCATTCCTTTTAAGTCAATTAAAAATGTTATTATTCATTTTTAAATCTTTATTATTTTTATTCATTATATTTTATTACTATTTATTACTTGTTATTTTTACTTATGATTATTTATGATTTCATTCCTGTCTATGTGTGTATGCATGTGCGTGCCTGTGCTCTCACGAAGGCCAGAAAATGTTGTCAGCTGGGAGCTGATGCTCAGACAGTTACTGAGCTGTCTGACATGAATGCTGGGAACTGAACTCCGGTCCTCTGCAAGAGCAGGTTATACTTTCAACTGCTGAGTGGAATCCTCAGCCCTTCTTAAGCTAAACGTTTATGTTAGCCATGTGCAAACAGTTTTACAAGTATTTTTTCTATTATTACTGTTGTTGTTGTTACTCAAAGTTCACAAGACCCTGCAAGGTGTGCAGTTGCCCCATTTTACAGATATAACACGGAGGTAGAAGTCACCCTACCCCACTCTGTGTAAAGGAACCAGATCTTAAAAAGCACATCTTTTTTTTCTTAACTCCTCCTCCTCTTTCTTCTCTTCCTCCTTCTTTCCTACTTTCTCCTCTTCCTCTTCTTTCTACTATATTCTCTTATCTTGCAATTATGTACGCTGCAAAGTCATAACTTTTTCATTTCCTGTGATACCATTTTAGAGCTTCATGTAGCCTCCACAAATAAGTAAGATCTAGTTTTGAGCATAAAAAAAATGTTCGTGGGGCCTGTGAGATGGCTTAGCAGGCAAAGGCCCTGCCACCAAGCCTCACAACCTGAGTTCAGTCCCTCAATCCTCACAGTAGAGGGGCGAGAAGAGCAGAGTCCTGAACATCATCCTCCGACCTCCACACGGCTGTCGAGGCATGCCCGACCAGCCCAAATAACTAAATAAACACGATAGCATAATAAAAACCATTGCTCATGAGTCTCCCAGAACTTGCTGGAAGTTTATGTTTGAACTTCTGCTCAGGGACCCTCGGACTCAGAGACTGTAATTCTCAAGAGAAAGTGCTGTTGGAACCTAGAGGATTAGGAGGGTGCTGACAGAACTCGGTGGCTTTATAACACAGAGTAATTATTCCAAGGAACTCCCCCACCCCCATGGGTTGCTAGCTGAGTAATTCTTGAGAGTCCCGCTGTTTCGCCGTGATCCTGTAATTTAAGAAATGACTGGAGAAATGTCAGGCATTACTTATGAGATTTAAAATTCTGAGGGAAAGAAACAGCTCTTGGACTCTGCCCCAAGGACGTTCTGAATGGATTCCAGGAGGCGCTCTTTACCGCTTTGCACTGATTGATGCTCTGTTTGGTTAAAGCCTGCTGTTTCACAGTTTCTATGCCATCCTCCAAGTTCACAGAAATTCCCAGAGGCGAGATCAGCATCTGTCCCCTGTTCTCCACTGCATTAAAGAAATATGGCTGAGGACTGTGGGAAAACTTAAGGAAATTACGAGATGCTTGAAATGCGGCCATCAATCAAAGCTCTTTCTAATATTTATAGATATTTCAGGGAACTATAAGTGAAGTTTCAAATGCTAGTTGGAATAAGACGACGGCACCTAAACTCTATACTGGTTAGCCTCCGTGTCTCTAGAGGATGCCAGAATCTTGGATACCTACGAAGTTTTAAAAAGCTATTTCGTAAAGCGCAAACCATCATTTGGATTCGGATGCATATAACTCAAAATCTCACGATTTCTTTAATAAAAAGAGCATCAAAACTGGGAAGATCTCCTCAGTGCTAAGTGCCCTTAATTAAGAGAATGCACTTGAAACCAGTAGGCTTTGCTTGTGATTTTCACCCGCAGACTGTCACGTGCAAACCCCAGGAGAGCTTTCCTACGTGATTGCCCGCTGCTGTGTTTTGCGGAACCTCTGTCCGTTATTCTGCACTTGGAGTGTCCGGAGAATCGATCAATTCTATCCTACTTTCCAGGGTGTTACGTGGTTCTAAAAGCACGTGGTCAAAGCTCCTCCTCTTCCGCTGGCCTATTTGTGGCTGTGAATTCCAGGATCTGAGGATCGAGGCAAACCTGTTTTTTTGCCTGGCTTTCTGAGTCAACTCCCTGCTACATTGTTCCTTCCTGCCGGTTTCTTCTCAAGGCAGAAGCACTTCGTGGTAAACTGCAGAACTCATTTCTCAAAGTTAATGCTGTGTGCATTTTCTCACAGACCAACAACACTTCTCTTTCCTAATTTTCTTCCAACTCTGGTCTATCAAGCTGTAATTATGCAGAGAGGGGGAACCCTGAAAGGAGATTACAACACTCAACACAAAATATTTGAAAACTGCAATTGGCTCTCTCTCTGTCTCTCCCTGTCCCTCTCTGTCTCTCTGTCTCTCTCTGTCTCTCCATCTATCTCTCTCTCCCAAGAGTCCTAGAACCCTTTGCCCCCTCCTCTGAAACTGAAGGTCAAAATTTTTATCCATTTCCTTCTTCCTACTTTTAGAACTAAAATCGAGTCTAACATTTTGCCAAGTGCGATTCAGACTTGCTGGTTACAGGCCAAGTTCTCACACGAAGCATTATGCATTTGCAATGAATTCATAACATTTAGTATTCATGGTAATAACACTGATCATTACGAAAAGGTTTAATATTCATGAGGGTTCTACTGTTATTTTCTCAGGTGCCGTGATAATTTTTATAATAATTTAGCCTCTCTTAATGGGCAGTTGGAGTAATAGAGTGTGATCCAAGAGTTTTGGTTAAAGGGCATTGGGGGAGGGGGAGCAGGACATTAATACAAATTTCAAAATTTGATCTTCCACGAGAACATTTGGTCAGTGTTGCTCTGCATTTATTAAAACAAGCTGTGTCTCCACTCACTACTCCTGAAATGTCCAACCGTGTCTCAGCTGCATAAGTGAGCTCCCAACTGGGGCAGTTCAAAGGTCAAAACGGAGAGAAAACACTCCCCACCCCTGTTAAGTTCATTCTTCTGCAGGGAAAAGTACTTTTAGCCCCCGGTGCCTGCGCTGGCCTTTGTGTCCTCGAATTTGCTTTTTACCAACACGTACACTTCCAAGTATTTTTTTTTCCCCGGTATGCCATCTGTTTCTTTGCAATTGGGGATGGTTGAATAATTTCCTGAGGAATTGCTGACAAGACGTGGCCCAGGAACAGGAATCCAGCAGGACCAGATCTCTCATTAAAATTGCTAAGCTCAGCTGTGTTCCAGCAAGCCCTTGATTTAAGGTGGTCACCCTGGCTGGGAAGGTCAGGGGAAGCAGCTACCCACGGACAACACAGCGACAGGACAGGCGATCTGAGGAGATGCCACGTAAGAGTCCAGGGACAGGGCAGTTCAGGTGGTAAAGTACCCCTTGTCCCAAAGGGGTGATTTCTGGGGATCTCTTTTACATGATCATCTTTATTTAACTTCTCTAACACTCTCTCTCCTCTCTCTCTCTCTCTCTCTCTCTCTCTCTCTCTCTCTCTCTCTCTCTCCCCCCCTCTCTCTCTCTTCCCGTTTGGGGTGACTGAGGTAATGGTGGGCTGCGGCTTATACCTCACACATCTTAAGACAGACTCCGGCCCTCTAGTCCCAGTATGTGGATGACTGGAGTGTGTGTTTTCTTTCTTGGACTTTTCCAAGGTATTTAACATGGCCTAACATTTGTCTTCAGTTGCTCTGAATTGTTCTCAACAGGAGGCAGCGAGACGCCCCCAGAGTCCCAAGCAGGCGCTTGACATATATATAATTTAATACCCTCAATAACCCCATAACTCATGTATTATTGCATCTACTTTTTCTTTTCATTGCACAGATAGGGAAACTGAGTCTCAAAGCACTTCAAAAGTTTCCCCTAAACTCAGAGCTGGGGAGCTGATAAACCAGGGGTTCTGTTCCCTGACCAGCATGAAGTTTGAAGAGTCCCTCTAATCCCCGCGGCCAATGCATAGAGTGGTTTATCCTGAAGTACAGCCAACTAGCATGAGAAGAGGTGCACAACAGAGGAGATGGTTGGAGACAGAATTTCTGCTCCCATGTCAAACTAACTGAAAAACAGGCTCTGGTTGTTGGGTGCTGGGAGGTTTTAACAAGCTCCCCTGGCGATTTGGCTACATGCTAAAATATGTGAACTACTGTCCCACAGCATAATAAATGTTATTTAATTAATTGCTTCATTAAATATTGAACAGCTAAAGTCATTATAAAGCTCCAAGTTGAGTCGAGTTGGTGAAATTAAAAGTAAAACTGTAATACCAGAGGCAGAGGTGGGAATGGGGCTGAGGTAGAGAATGGCGAGACCTAGGCAGAGGCTTCTTCAGGATAAATCCCAGTTCTAGTGCAGTAGCAATGATGGCCTTACACAGAGCCAACCCTGTCTGACTTCCTCCTTTCACAGTTAAGTTTACTCAGTGGAAGGGGTCCTCACACACCCCCCTGGACCCAGTCTCTATCCACAAACCAGATGTTTTCTGTACGGTGTATATCATAAGCACTGCACACAGTAGGTGCACAATGTGCACAGCATGTGTACAAATAGTACCTATATCAATGAAATATTCCAGGTCACATTTTTACTTAGAATTTTACCACATTTGGGACAGTGTCTCTCAGACATGGGGATCCTCCAATCACTGCTTTTGAGTTTAGGTTATATAACATCTCTGTTGGTACTGACAAGGTTTGGCAAAATAGAGCTGATAGAGATAGCAGGCCTCAACTGGCTGTCGGATTGGAAGGGTATAAACAGAGCTTAGGATGCCTTCAGACTCATGAGAGTCATTCTCCAAATTCCCCTTGTCCCTGTGCCTTTCTGCTGTCCTCATCCTATATTCAGAATGATCCCTGAATGACTTATCTCTGTTTCTTAGACTAGTGGTAGGATTCATGTCCCAATGGCCGACATACATCTTCTTAGAAAGGAGGGCTCAGGTGTTTGCTCAGTTTCTCTTTCTCAATTTCAAGGTGGAACATTCAAGGTGGTCTAGTTCAGAGCCGGTCTCATTGACAATGTAAGTGGATAGAACTAAGGAGGTGTAGCCTATAGGGGATGAGTGTCTTTCATCTGCTGGGAAGGAAAAGACCTACCTTCTTGGTAGATTCAGAGGGACAGTTAAGCATGGGCACCAAGAGAGAAGGCCATGGAAGAATGACTGGTTAAACAGGTTCAGTGTTGGTCACTCAATAAATGGACAGGATTCCTTCTGCAAGGCTCCTAACCCTGCTTCTCCTCTAAGTGGAAGAGTGTTAGCGGGGACGAGGCTATTCTGGAGACACCACTTTGCATAGAAAGAATTTAATAGAGCCTACAGAATTGGTAGCAGCTCTCTTTCTCTTTGATGTAGCCTGCTAAGATTGGAGAATCAAGTCACACAAATCCACAAAACCCAAAACTATGTTTGCTATGAGAGAGGTACAGATACACCTGTAATGAATCTCAAAATTAGGACCTGATGACCCAGGATTCTATGCACAACTTATATGGATGACTTAACATTATTGTTTAGGAGGCATGCTAATCAGATGCATATAGCATGCGCTACATGCATGTGCACATGCACACACACACACACACACACACACACACACACACACACACACACTAATATTGAGTGGGCGAGGAGAGTCTGTGTTCACTCCATCTATAAATGACACATCAGCTAGATCTTTTGATGGAATGACTTTGTAACAGAGAAAGATTTGATGGAGTTTCTTTGAGGTGTTTCCCTACCTATTTGAAGAGCAGAGATAAAAACCAATGCCACAGCATTTTCACATCCTGGCTGTTGATTGGGAAATACCAGGACTGACATGCCCTGCAGTTGGAGAGAGAAGCAGTGCATTCTGGGAAAGGGTCTTAGCAGGAGTCCTCATGAAAAAGTTGGCTCTTTTCTCACATGTACGTGAGGTCTGCATGCTCACACATATGCGGGCACACATGGGTGTGTGCACAAGATCGTGTGTGTGTGTGTGTGTGTGTGTGTGTGTGTGTGCATGCGGGCACCTGCGGTGTCTTACACAGTTGTCCCCAGTTTATATACTGAGACAAGGTTTCTTGCTCTGAGGACCCCAGTCCCCAGCCTTGCATGATGCTGGGGTTCCAAGAGAATCTCCACACCCACTGAGCATGTTCTATGGGTGAGGTAGATGGACCTTATTCTTCACACTGGGTAGAGAGCATCATCATGCCAGCCCCACGGGAAGAATTTACTATAGGATCAAGCCTAGGCATCGAGAGACAGGGAGAGGGAGAACAACTCTGAACTCCCATTACAGCAAGCACACTGCCCTTGGGTGACTCCATTGGGTCTTAAGACCCAGTGCTGTGTGTTTTTCCTGTTCCATACAGTGTTCTTTCAAAACTGCATGACAAAGGTGTAATATTTTACCAGGAAGAGGTAAGTATTGGAGTAATAATCTTGGACTTCATGTAGAAAATTTATCAAGTTTTAAGAATCTATTTCTGGGCTGGAGACATGGTTCAGTGGTAAAGAGCACTGGCTGCTCTTCTGGAGGTCCTGAGTTCAATTCCCAGCAACTACATAGTGGCTCACAACCATCTCTAATGGGATCTAATGCCCTCTTCTGGTGTGTCTGAAGGCAGCTACAGTGTACTCATATACTCTAAAAAAAAAAAAAAAAAAAAAAAAAAAACCTGGGCATGATAGTGCACGCCTTTAATCCCAGCACTCGGGAGGCAGAGGCAGAGGCAGGCGCAGGCAGATTTCTGAGTTCGAGGCCAGCCTGGTCTACAAAGTGAGTTCCAGGACAGCTAGGGCTATACAGAGAAACCCTGTCTCGAAAAACAAAACAGACAAACAAAACAAAACAAACAAAAAAACAAACAAACAGAAAGAAAGAAAGAAAGAAAGAAAGAAAAAGAAAGAAAAAAGAATCTATTTTTTTTTCTGTTTTTTAGATCAAGGATCAAGTAGTAAGTCAAGTTTTATATTTATTTTATTCATAATAAAACTTTCAAACCACCATGAACATAGTAGGAGTTTCAACTTAACATGCTTTTATGTTCTTATGTATATATATATATATCTTAATATTCTTTTTTATTATTTATATTTATATAATGTGATATATTATATTCAATATAGAATTATATAAAATATAATTATATAATTTAAATACAATCAATAATATATTCATATTATACAATATAAAAAATAAATTAGCATTAAGGAGATTTTCAGTTTTCAAATCTTTTAAGAGTTACATTTTTATTTTTTAAAGTTCTATTTTCTATTTTATAGGTATGGGCTTTCGCTTACATGTCTGAATGTACCCCAGGTATGTGCAGTGACCACAGAGACCAAATGGGAGCATCCGATCCTCTGTGAACTAAAGTTACAGATGCTTACAAGTTGCTCTGTGGGTTCTGGGCACTAAACAAGGATCCTCTGTAAGAGCAGCCAGTGCTCTTAACTCCAGCCCCTTCTCTCCAGCGTCTGCAGGCTTATACATCTTAACCTTATCACAGATAGAGTTAACAGATTGACTAGAAGGTGAATCATTCCTTTTCTGAAACTGAGTAAGAGCACTCTCTATGAGAGTCACCCCTGGTACATCGGCATTTTTGCCTATCATTAATTGTGAGTGAGAGATTGACAACAGTGTATTTAGTCTTTGTTTCACTGCTGTAACAGAATACTTGACGAAATCAACCTTAAAAAGGAAGTGTTTATTTTGCCTCCTAGTTTTTAGAATACTGAGCACCACGGTGAGGAAGCCTTGTGAAAAGCCTGAAGCAGCTGGCCACCGTGTGTCCACACTCTGGAAGTCGAAGCACATGAAGTGGATGCTCAGTCACTTTCCCTCTATGCATTCCAAGACTTGAGCCTAGGGGATGGCGACACCCAACTTTTGTGGTGGGTCGTCCATTTAAATTAATCTGATCAAAATGATCCCTCATAGGCATGGCCAGCATCCTGTTTCCTAGGTGATTATAGGTCTTGCCAAGTTGATGATGTTGACCATTATGATTAACCATCCCAGATGACATCTTTTGGTGTTTTGAATTTTTCAAGACACTGTGACACAACATTTAAGAGTGTTGTTTAGATTTCTCACTGTAGACTCTAGGGGTGAGGATGGCAGTGCTTTCTGGGTAAACCATGTAGAAACCATCCTGCAGTCAGTCGACACCAAAGACCAGAACCCATCCTAGGGAAAGGGCCACTCAGGCAGACTTCATGGCTTCCTCTTATCTCTTGTGTGAGAGTCTTGCAATTCTTCAGTGTGCTTCCTCTGGGATGGCAAGAACGGAGATTTCAACAGCCTTTAGTATCTTCACATCTTCTATTGCTA
The DNA here is from genome assembly GCF_000001635.26 of Mus musculus. Lineage (NCBI taxonomy): Eukaryota > Metazoa > Chordata > Mammalia > Rodentia > Muridae > Mus > Mus musculus. Next base: position 69,039,189 of record NC_000076.6, on the reverse strand, counting down.
AATCACTGGGGACTCTTTACCATTGTTAGTTAAAAGCTTAATAACTGTGTTCGGTTAGGATATAATTAAATATTTGTTAATTGCCTCGGCTTTATTCCACAGAGTCTGCAATTTTCAGCGTTTGTCTCAGTGTAAGACCAGGAAACACAGGGATTCGGAATTTGCCAATGTTCTCTGAGTGTCAGCTTATGGGCAAATGAGGGGGCCCAAGACACCAAGCAGCAGGTATAAGGAAACATTTTTAAAAGGGAGACAGCTGCTGCCCATGGAGCAAGAGTAGCAACAGTGTCTTATAAAGGCTGAGGAATGCAAGTATGTATCCATCTCTGTACTCACTCTCTGACTCTGTGCCCTGGTTAACCTCACTGATGGGCAAATAATGAACTTTAATCTGTAAGAGAGAGGCCCAAAATATACATAAACACAGATATAGAGAGGCAAGTGTGCTGGATAATTTGATGTAGATGAGACACAACCTTAAGTCATTTGAGAAGAGGAAACCTCAATTTAGAAAATGCCTCTGTGGGACTTTTTTTTTTTAAGTTATTGGACGCAGATCCTCGATTTTCCACAAAAAGAACTTCAATGAGGATTTCCTTAGCCCCATCTGCTGTGATTTTTGCTTTGTGACCTGTAGTGTTCTCAGCTACAAACCCATGTCAGACTTGACTAGCCAAATCTTTGCTTCTTCCTTGGGGTTGCTTGGTTTCTGGGGCAGCAGCTGCTCAACATTCATCTATGCTGGCTCTTTTATGTGTCCTAACCAAGGCTACCTGACTGGTCCTGGTCAATGGAATGTGAGTGGACTTGTCATTCTGGAAAGGTCAGGTCTGAGAAGGGGGTGGGGTGGAAGAGAGAAGAGGAGAAACAGAGAAGAGAAAGAAGGGGAAGAAAGAGAAGAGAGAGGAGACAGAGAGAGAAGAGATGGAGAGAAAAGAGGAGAGAGAGAGACTGTCAGAGACAGAGAGAGACAGAGAGGAGAGAGATCAGAGAGAAATGACAGACAGAGAGATAGAGAGACAGAGAGAGAAACAGAGACAGAGAGATGGGGAGAACTGAGAGAGGAGACACCGACAGGGGTTGGGGGTGGGGGAGGAGAACTCTCATGTGTTGCTGTATTGACAGTGCCATCCTCAGTGCATCTCTGAGGAAGCCCACAGTTTGCATATGATGCCAAAACATCCCATATGCTCTGGTTCTTTGGAGTAACCGAGTTTTGGGGTTACATATTATAAGTGTTCACTCGGCATACACAGAGCAAGCATACAAGCTTCAGTTCTGTGAGTCACATAGTTATCAAGAGCCTCAGACCCCGCAGACATGAAGAACATCTAGCATTTTGAAATGCTAGAATAGTGTTTAGGATTCTAACCAGAAAAGGAAGTTAGTAAGAAAATGAAGTAGAGTAAGCTGAGACCATGTTTCAAGGAATCCCTGCCACAGGGTTATTCATCTTTCAATTTCAACAGAAGGTCTTCTGCTGTGGGTTGCATCGGAGGGTCCCAGATATCTGAAAGAACAAAAACGTTGGAAGACAAACTTGAGTTTCATTATGACACCACAGGAGCTATGCATCTTGATTTGCTTTTTAACAACAGGAAAATGTTTGTTGTTGTTGTTGTTGTTGTTGTTTTAAGGTAGATATAACTTCAGCTTGGGAATACTTGAAAGCTGGAAAACATTGATAGGGTTTACAGAGAAAACACTTGGTGAGTTAGACAAAGAAAAGGTGGGATTTTGTTTTGTTTTGTTTTGTTTTGTTTTGTTTTGTTTTGAGACAGTCTCATGTAGAGCAGGCTGGTCTTGAACTGTATGACCATGTCACTGAGATGACCTTGAGTTTCTAATCCTCACACCTCCACCTCCCAGGTGTTGGGATTTCAGGACTCTACCTTCATGCCTGTCCAAGTGGCAGAATCTTGATTTGTCACCACTTGAGCCAGAGGGATAGCCTACTGAAAGACTACCTTTTGCAAGAATAGTAAGGGGTCCATTGGGCCTCAACCAGGAATGAGGGAGTGCCCACAGGTTTCTCTCACTGCTTCTCTGAGTCTGCCTTGCTCTGCACACTACTTCCTGATTTCAGGGACAGCATTCTTCCACGGCAGCGGCAGCAGTCGACGGGTCCACAGGTCCGTGGTTCTCCATTTTATAGTAGTAAACAAGGCTGGTCCAATCCAAAACCTGTTTTCTTCCAGCCCTCACACTGCAGAAGAGGGTCCTTACATCTACTTGCCTGTGCATCTTTCTAGAAGCGTTGAAGTTAGTAACATGGGAGCCAGAAGGCTAGCCAGATGTATGAAGAATTTTCCGGAAAGGGATCAGCCTAGGGAAATTTGAATGCAAAGTTACTGGTGTAGAAAGAAGCTCCTCTGGAGAGCTATCACTTCTGGAAGCTTCTATCACTTGCTACCCTGTGGGGACTTCATGTGGAGGCAAGAGTGGTAGATTTTAAATGTCTTGAGTCATTCCAAACATGTGATTTCTCTTCTGATAGAAACTTTGTCTTGGACTGTGGCTACACTTGTGGCTCATCCCACTGTGATGGTTAGAGCATTGCCAATAAACAGAATCTATGGTCTCCTGGAAGAGTGGCCTCTGGGCTACCCTGTGGAGGATTATCTTTATTATGCTAATTGGTGTGAGAAGATCCATTGTAATTGTGGGAGGTGCCATTCCCTGGGTGGGATTATCCTAGATTTTATCAAAAGGAGAAGGTGAGCTGAGACTTTTTATTCATCCATCTCTTTATTCTTCTGCTGTAGATGAGGTGTGGGCAACTGCTTCAAGCTCCTGCAACCTCATTTCCCTACCACGGTGGAGTGTCCCTTCAAACTGTGAGCCAGAATCCAGCCTTTCTTGCAGAAGTTGCTTTTGTTGTTGTTAGGATTCTGTCTAGGCTCCGCCCCACAGTTACCTGGCAACAGCCAGGTGTGCCAACCCACTATAAAAGGGGCTGCTTGTCCCCTCCTCTCTCTCTTGCTCCTTCTCTGTCCTCTCTCACCTTCCCCATCTCTCCTCATTCTCCTCCCCCCCCCCCATGTGCTCTTGGCCAGCCTTTACTCCTCTCCTTTCTCTATCTCTACTGCCCACTCAGCTCCCCTCCCCATGCCCTAAATAAATTCTATCCTATACTATACTGTCAATGTGACTGGTCCCTCAGGGGGAAGGGATGCCTTGTCATAGCTTCCCCACACCCTTCACCAAACATATTCCTTCTTTATTTTTATAAAACACAGTCAGCATGTTTATCACAGTAACAGGAGAAGAAAAAGACACCCACTAACTACAAGCTTTTAAAAATAAAATTTTCCAGTCCCATATATATGCATGTTATTGAAGAGGTCAGCTCAGGGCATTTGGAAAATTCCACCAGACCCCAGAGCATAAAGACCCCTCCCTTCTCGGAAGGGAGAGAAGGTCAATGGAGCACTTAGGCGCCCCTCCCTTTCTGGATTACATTCCTCAGGGAAACCGCAGGACAGATTTACTGTCGGCCATCTACAGACAAGGGAAGTCCTTTCCACCTCATTTCTTAAGGACCAATCAGTTTAAAAGTCACACTGTTCTGCCAATCACATTGTGCCTAGTGGCTGTTGCTCTATTCTACCCCTGAAAACTGTATAAAAACTGGCCAAAATGGGGTCCCTGAAGTCGCTGCCTCTTCTTCGGGTGCAGGATGACCCCAGCTTACTGGAACAATAAATTCTTCTTGCTTTTGTATGGATCCCTGGCTCTGAGTTGTTCACTCAGGGGGTCCCTGATAGCTAAGGCTCATCGGAGTCTTACGTTATTTTTTCAGTAATTCCATTTCTAGGAAAACACACTTAGCCAATAATCAAAAATGTAAACAAAAGGTCCAACTCTAACAAAATTTTTATAGGAGTAAGATTTGAGAAATGCCTTAAAATTTTCAATAATAAAAGAATCATTTAGATAGTAAAATATATAATAAATAGAAGTTAGTCATAATTGATAGGTTATTTCTGTGCTGCCTGTGAAATGAGTCAATTCAAGCCAGATTAGGTTTCATTAAAGGCAGATTTATTGGGAAGCTGCTCTCAGGCAAGTTCACTGACCCCCAAGGATTGAGGTCAGGGGAGTCACCATGGGGAAGGGGAGGGAGAGAGAAAGAAAGGGCTTGCAAGCAGAGAGAGAAGAGGAAAAGAGACGGGGAGGGACCAAAATGTCTGGATTACATATGGAGGAGCCTCTGGGGGAAGGGCAGCCCAGCCACTAGGCTGGAAAGTTCAGGGTTGGGGGTAGAGTATGCTAGGTAGGGACTAAGGGATGCTGGGAGAACCTGGAGACTAGGTCTACTTTGATATGTAAACTATGCACCTCAGTGCTCTGTCCCAGTCTGAAACTAAGCAACAATGTGTTTTAAGGAAAAAAAAAATATAAACAAGCAAGCATGACCTTGCTGCACTCAAGTTAAAAAGATCTATTTGTAGGATACATGTCAAGTTGTGGGAACTATCACAGTATCTACTACAAGCTGCACTTCTGGAGTCCTTTTCTGGATTTATACATGTTTGTCTTCTCTTAACCTCAGTGACCTTTCAGGTTTAACAGAGTCCCAGAAGGACAGAGTGGCCACCTTTTTTTTTTTTTTTAAACTGGCTTCACTACTGAGATAAGGAATGGGAGTTGGTATCCTGGCAACAGAAACGTGTATAAGGTAATGCTGTTTGGCTTGGATCCTTTGCACCAGAGTTTTGACACAGATTTATCTGGTTTGCCTAAAATGGTGCTACAGATAATATCTGCACAGTCAGAATGTGAGTAAACTGTACTTTCTGAGACCCGGTTAAGGACCTTTAATTTCATGCTTTGTCATTTTCTCTGCACAGGGATTCCTACCGCCTAAATGTGGGGCAGGATCAGCGGACCCTGTTTAAGAAAATGCGAGCTTCTGCAGCATTTTCTCTCAAGGAAGAGTGAAGAGAGGACCTTGCTTGCTGATGAGCCTAGTTTGCCCTTTGTTGCTGCTGCAGCAGAAAATGGTTTATTTCAGCTTACAGTATTCAGGTGAGTCGAATCACTGAGGGCAAGTCAGCGCAGGAGCCAGGAGGAATTGAAGGGAGAATATGGAAGACCACTGCTTCCTGGCTTGCTCATCCACCTTTCTTGTGCAGTCCAGGGCTACAACAGCCTCCTACATTGAGGAGCTATCCAGAAGATGCCCCAGAGACGCTCACAGGTCAACTTAATGGAGTCAATTCCTCAGCTGAGTTTCTCTCCTCCCAGCTGTCTCTAGTTTGTGTAATTTGACAAAGCCTAGCCAGAAGAGACTGTGGTAGACATACATGGACCAAAGCTTCCAAGGATGTAGGTAGATGGCAGGGATATTCTGGATCCCTTTACAAGGATTCATCATCTGAATGAGCAACGTGGCTGAATTTCAGGGCGATGTCCACCTCATGCCAGGTCCAGAAGTCTCTTTATCTTCACCAAAGTCATCCATAGTAAAGGAACCGCGGAGAACACAGTGTTTGGTGCTGGACCAGGACAAAGGACTGAGGAGCATATTTTACACATCAAAGCCGCTTGGCCTCCAGGTTCTCCCAGCATTCCTCAGTCCCTTTCTGGCATACCCTGCCCCCCAACCTTGAACTTTCCACCCCAGGGGCTGGGCTGCCCTTCCCCCAGAGGCTTTCCCTATATAATCCAGACTTTTAAATCTTCCTTCTCTCTTCTCCTTCTCTCAATTCGTGTACGCCCCCCCCCTCCGCCCCCACTCCCCAGCCCTTTTCCCATTGCGACTCCCCTGGCCTCAATTCTTGGGGCCAGTGAACTCTCCTGAGAGCAGCTTCCCAATGAATGTGCTTTAGTATAATCTAATCTGGTTTGAATTGGCTATTTTAACCCGCAACAGAGAAATAACCTACCACACAGTACACAGCCATGTCCTTTCTGGACTTTGCTAGGTGTCCTTCCCACAGGAAGGACTGTGGGATTTGAGCAGAGTCATTGAAGAATCTTCCTGATCCGTGTTTCCCTTGCCTCAGCTGCCCCCAACCCTTCATCAGCCAACTGGTTTGCTGGCCACGCTGTCCCTCCGGGACTCTGTTAAACCGGAAAGGTCAGTGAGGTTAAGAAAAGACAAAGACTTGTTTGAGTTTATTTTATATCCAGCTACTTCACCGAAGCTGTTTATCAGGTTTAGGAGTTCTCTGGTAGAATTTTTAGGGTCACTTATATATACTATCATATCATCTGCAAAAAGTGATATTTTGACTTCCTCTTTTCCAATTTGTATCCCCTTGATCTCCTTTTGTTGTCGAATTGCTCTGGCTAATACTTCAAGTACTATGTTGAAAAGGTAGGGAGAAAGTGGGCAGCCTTGTCTAGTCCCTGATTTTAGTGGGATTGCTTCCAGCTTCTCTCCATTTACTTTGATGTTGGCTACTGGTTTGCTGTAGATTGCTTTTATCATGTTTAGGTATGGGCCTTGAATTCCTGATCTTTCCAAAACTTTTATCATGAATGGGTGTTGGATCTTGTCAAATGCTTTTTCTGCATCTAACGAGATGATCATGTGATTTTTGTCTTTGAGTTTGTTTATATAGTGGATTACATTGATGGATTTTCGTATATTAAACCATCCCTGCATCCCTGGAATAAAACCTACTTGGTCAGGATGGATGATTGCTTTAATGTGTTCTTGGATTCGGTTAGCGAGAATTTTATTTAGGATTTTTGCATCGATATTTATAAGAGAAATTGGTCTGAAGTTCTCTATCTTTGTTGGATCTTTCTGTGGTTTAGGTATCAGAGTAATAGTGGCTTCATAAAATGAGTTGGGTAGAGTACCTTCTACTTCTATTTTGTGAAATAGTTTGTGCAGAATTGGAATTAGATCTTCTTTGAAGGTCTGATAGAACTCTGCACTAAACCCATCTGGTCCTGGGCTTTTTTTGGTTGGGAGACTATTAATAACTGCTTCTATTTCTTTAGGTGATATGGGACTGTTTAGATGGTCAACTTGATCCTGATTCAACTTTGGTACCTGGTATCTGTCCAGAAATTTGTCCATTTCGTCCAGGTTTTCCAGTTTTGTTGAGTATAGCCTTTTGTAGAAGGATCTGATGGTGTTTTGGATTTCTTCAGGATCTGTTGTTATGTCTCCCTTTTCATTTCTGATTTTGTTAATTAGGATTTTGTCCCTGTGCCCTTTAGTGAGTCTAGCTAAGGGTTTATCTATCTTGTTGATTTTCTCAAAGAACCAACTCCTCGTTTGGTTAATTCTTTGAATAGTTCTTCTTGTTTCCACTTGGTTGATTTCACCCCTGAGTTTGATTATTTCCTGCCGTCTACTCCTCTTGGGTGAATTTGCTTCCTTTTTTTCTAGGGCTTTTAGATGTGTTGTCAAGCTGCTAGTATGTGCTGTCTCCCGTTTCTTCTTGGAGGCACTCAGCGCTATGAGTTTCCCTCTTAGAAATGCTTTCATTGTGTCCCATAGGTTTGGGTACGTTGTGGCTTCATTTTCATTAAACTCTAAAAAGTCTTTAATTTCTTTCTTTATTCCTTCCTTGACCAAGGTATCATTGAGAAGAGTGTTATTCAGTTTCCACGTGAATGTTGGCTTTCCATTATTTATGTTGTTATTGAAGATCAGTCTTAGGCCATGGTGGTCTGATAGGATACATGGGACAATTTCAATATTTTTGTATCTATTGAGGCCTGTTTTGTGACCAATTATATGGTCAATTTTGGAGAAGGTCCCGTGAGGTGCTGAGAAGAAGGTATATCCTTTTGTTTTAGGATAAAATGTTCTGTAGATATCTGTCAGGTCCATTTGTTTCATAACTTCTGTTAGTTTCACTGTGTCCCTGTTTAGTTTCTGTTTACACGATCTGTCCTTTGAAGAAAGTGGTGTGTTGAAGTCTCCCACTATTATTGTGTGAGGTGCAATGTATGCTTTGAGCTTTACTAAAGTGTCTCTAATGAATGTGGCTGCCCTTGCATTTGGTGCGTAGATATTCAGAATTGAGAGTTCCTCTTGGAGGATTTTACCTTTGATGAGTATGAAGTGTCCCTCCTTGTCTTTTTTGATAACTTTGGGTTGGAAGTCGATTTTATCCGATATTAAAATGGCTACTCCAGCTTGTTTCTTCAGTCCATTTGCTTGGAAAATTGTTTTCCAGCCTTTCACTCTGAGGTAGTGTCTGTCTTTTTCCCTGAGATGGGTTTCCTGTAAGCAGCAGAATGTTGGGTCCTGTTTGTGTAGCCAGTCTGTTAGTCTATGTCTTTTTATTGGGGAATTGAGTCCATTGATATTAAGAGATATTAAGGAAAAGTAATTGTTGCTCCCTTTTATTTTTGTTGTTAGAGTTGGCATTCTGTTCTTGTGGCTGTCTTCTTTTTGGTTTGTTGAATGATTACTTTCTTGGTTGTTCTAGGGCGTGATTTCCGTCCTTGTATTGCTTCTTTTCTGTTATTATCCTTTGAAGGGCTGGATTCGTGGAAAGATATTGTGTGAACTTGGTTTTGTCGTGGAATACTTTGGTTTCTCCATCTATGGTAATTGAGAGTTTGGCCGGGTATAGTAGCCTGGGCTGGCATTTGTGTTCTCTTAGTGTCTGTATAACATCTGTCCAGGCTCTTCTGGCTTTCATAGTCTCTGGTGAAAAGTCTGGTGTAATTCTGATAGGCCTTCCTTTATATGTTACTTGACCTTTCTCCCTTACTGCTTTTAATATTCTATCTTTATTTAGTGCATTTGTTGTTCTGATTATTATGTGTCGGGAGGAATTTCTTTTCTGGTCCAGTCTATTTGGAGTTCTGTATGCTTCTTGTATGATCATGGGCATCTCTTTTTTTATGTTTGGGAAGTTTTCTTCTATTATTTTGTTGAAGATATTAGCTGGCCCTTTAAGTTGAAAATCTTCATTCTCATCAATTCCTATTATCCGTAGGTTTGGTCTTCTCATTGTGTCCTGGATTACCTGGATGTTTTGAGTTAGGATCCTTTTGCATTTTGTATTTTCTTTGACTGTTGTGTCGATGTTCTCTATGGAATCTTCTGCACCTGAGATTCTCTCTTCCATTTCTTGTATTCTGTTGCTGATGCTCGCGTCTATGTTTCCAGATCTCTTTCCTAGGGTTTCTATCTCCAGTGTTGCCTCGCTTTGGTTTTTCTTTTTTGTGTCTACTTCCCTTTTTAGTTCTAGTATGGTTTTGTTCATTTCCATCACCTGTTTGGATGTGTTTTTCTGTTTTTCTTTAAGGACTTCTACCTGTGTGTGAATTGTGTACACACCCTTGCACACAATAATGTAGCCTAATTGGTTTTCAGTTGTGTTAACTATTCATCTATTAAAGGTAATAGCTTCCAATTTTTGTAGAACTTATTTTGACATAAAAGTATAAATTTATGGTTTTTGATAGGATCGGATCCTTACTACCTTCCTTTCTTTAACAGTTTCTCACTTTACTGTTAGGCTAAGAAGAAAATGTCAAGCTGTCAGATTATATCCATGGAGAGAATTCTCTCCCCTACTGTATTTATGGTGGTGAATTACTGTGCTCTTGTAAAGATGCGATTCAATTGCCTTCTGGTTTTTATTATTGTTGAGAAGCCAGCTGTAAACATTTCTAGGGCTTTTTAAAAGTTAGAGTGCATTTTCTGACTCTTTTGAAGTCTCTTCCTTTGTCTTTGGGTTCCAGTAGTTTTCTGGTCTGTCTGTCCATCTGTCTGTTTGTCTCCTCTCCCCACATAGCTCTATACCTACTGTTGTGAATCTGTCTTGTCCAAGTCATGTCTGTATTCTCTTCTGGTCAACCATTTTCTTTGTGTAGTTCAGGTTGACCTTGAGCTTGCTATGTAGTACAGCTGCCATTTGACCCCTGATCCTCTTCCTTGAACTTGGAGATGATCCTCTGTTAATTTTGGAGGTAGTTGTGTCCAATAGTTTTTTGTTTTTTAAATATAGATGCTTATAATTCTATGCAATGGGTGAATTTTGGACCCTAAATGCTTATGCTAAGAAAGAAAAAAGTCTTCTGTAATTGAAAGGATGACATATTTTCATGATTCTTTATGTATTAAATAGCACACATCTTACTGAGAAGAACATTATTAGCTCTTATGACTTAAAATTCCATAATAGATTTACTTTCACATTCTGTTAGCTCTTAGGACTGAAACAATATCTTTAGACCCCAGTTTTTCTTTCACATTAAGCTACACTTTTCATTTGCTTCAAAGTTCCTAACTTTGGTTTATACTGTAAGTATTTTTTCTACCCTTATCTGATTACAGTCTCCTGAAACAGAGAGCTTCCTCATGTGTTTGTCTGCATTAATTTGGCCTTTTGGAGACTCCTTTCAAGTTAAATTTTTCTTAATGTACTCTGATGACATCATGATGATCAGCCACCGGATACATGAGTATTTGAAGATGTTAAAGAAAGCACAGTTAATTTGTGAGAATGAAGCCAATAAATTATAAAGGGTAATGTTAAAGACATAGGCGTAATGGAGGCATGGCGGTGAATGCCAAATGTTTCCAAAGGTTTGCTTGCTATTACCACTGATAATGGATGAGAACCTTATAATTTAAAAAACAAACTGATTTCTCTGTGTGTGTGTGTGTGTGTGCACATGTGCACACATGTTTTCTTAAGTTACTGACCAGCAATGGTACTGAGAAGTCCCACTTCCAATGAACTGTCAGATGCCAACGTCCAGAAATCCACAGTTGGTTCCAATAAGCTTTTTCTGTGCCTTACCACATCTCCGGTTTGTATTTCTGATTAAACTTATGCCTTGCTTCCTGTTTGGGAGCCAATCGAGGTGGAAATCCGCACTGACTGAACTTGTGGCTCTTCTTCATTCACTCTTCCTTCAACCAGCCTCTTAGGTTCCCATCCCTCCGGGCAGTCTGTTTGGTTCGGGACCCTCTCCACTCTCATGGGCTCCCTATCGCCCGCTCTCCCTAGTGTCAGTTTTCACTGACTTCCACGGAGCTGTCTGGATTGAGGGTTGCTTATCAACACGTTCCAGGTCTACGATGTCAAGAGCCACTATCCTCGCTCATTTTCTCTGTCCCTTGTTCTAGGATTGCTTTAAAATTAAACATTTTTTTTCGGGGGCGGGGGATTTAGGATGTCAGAGGAACTAAATCTTTGTTAAGCCACCTTGTACCTGGAACCCAACTGGTTTTCTTTTTGAAACTGTCTCTAATATGCCATTTGATAGCTCATCTACCTGCTTCATTTAATATGGTATAGTAGTTGATTTGGGAGATGAATTTACTTGGGTTTGTTAGTGTTGCAGACAGCGGTATAGAGGAGAAAGGCTCATTCTTGTGGGAGCGAGAACAACAAAAAAAAAGAGTTTACATTCCATCTACTGCCAACATCTACTCTGAGACATTGTCGAAAATAATTGAGACTTCTCATAGGTGAGAGAGATTTACAACGCCGTCTATAACGTTTTATTGCAGAGACAAATGCCTGTACAATTCAGAGGATGGAGTCTCCTGGCAGACTACAGGTAAATTACTTTGGAATTTCAATGGCTTCCTTAATATTTACCTACCAGTTTTTGCCTAAGCCAAAGCTTTCAAGCCCTGGCTCCTGCCAGTTTGTCTAACTAAATATATTCCTTGCCTCCTCGTCAACCTAAACAAAAGCTAGTTGCTGTGCACGCTCTCTTGGGTTAGCTTATCGTTTTGATATTCTAAAAAAGGGAACTGCAGGCCCCATATGCTCTGAACCGAAATGGCTGTAAATAACCATAAAACTTAAAGCCAGGATTTACCACAACATGTGGCTTCCCATTAAGGTTTGATGTGGATCCTTTAAACTGAAAATATTTGAGAGGCTGGTTTCTTGTCCCCTGAAGCTGCTTTCTAAGGTTCCCCACCTACTGGCCCACCTACTTGATGATTTAATTAACCATAGCCGTCAGTCAAAGGCTTCTGTTAGGTTCCAGCCGAAGCTTGAGGAGAATATGAGGCTGTTCTTTGAAACCTACGTGTGTGGAGAGGACAGGGACTCCCAGGTCCCTTTGGTGGCTGCCCCCACTAGGATGGAAATACACGGTCTGGATAGTCCCTGGCAAGGCTGGGTCTTGCACCCAGATTTCAGGTTCAAAAGATATGGCCAATGGGATTAGCATACTTACTAAGCAGGCAACATGGACCAGGTTCTGTTGCTAATGAGATCAACACTGCTTTAACACGATTCTTCACAAACCAGATTCAGATCTTAGATTCAGCTAACAACCATCTTCTTTAAATATTGAATCCTTAGGATTTTGCACATATATTTATTTAAGTGTCCATCAATGGGCGAATGAGTACGGAAATGTGACATAAATCCGTGATGAGGCCTCATTCTGCCATTCATTCTTTAACAGCGATGAAATGGACAATCACTGTGGAAAGGAAGGAAGTCCAGATTCAGAGAGACAGATATTGAATGCTTCTTCTCAGATGTGCATCCCAAATCTTGCATGGAAACATAGCACCGTCCATGTGTTTCTATGACGTAAAGGCAGAAGGGGACAGGGAAGTAATGAGGTCATCAGGAGTAAAGGAAACGGGGGCTCAGGGAGAGTATGGGCAGAATTGTCAGACTGCTTTATACGCTTGAAAGGAATTATCTTTATGAAATTCAGTGCTATGTTCAAAGGACAGATGGCAGTGAAAATTTCCTAGGAAGAAGTTCATTGATCCTGTGACACCAACCCACTTAAAAGAGGCATTGTGGGTATTAAGATGCACTTGGGTGAGATTTCACACGGATACATTAGCTCTGTGTATTGAAACTCTTCTCTTGGTTGTAGGGTATGACAGAGGCTCAGGAATTTCCATACAGATGAGACAATGGTTGCATGTTCAAAAACTAATTTAGAGAAGAGATTAAAATCTAGATTTTCCTTTGTAGTTTTGGCTCCACCAGGATAACAGAAAGTGCACATTAACTCTGAGCTAGCAACACAAACAACATGGAGTTGAAGTAGGAAGGGGATGTGTTGGGGGCGTGGGGATGGCTCATAGAGGGAAGTGGGAGTGGATAGGATCATGCATATTTCATTGTACACTTGTGTGAAATCCTAAAGAAAAAAAAATACCATGTTAAAATAAATAAAAATAAGGAAAAACATACTGCATGTGGTATTAAAACAGAAAGAGATCCTAAGGGGGCAGCAGAGTGGATGAGGGGAGGAAGTTGAAGAGTCATGAATTGACAAAATGAATCCCAGTCCTTTGTATGCTAATATACAGGCAAGACCTTACCAAAGAGGAGGAGGAGGAGGGGGAGGAAAAGGAGGAGAAGGAGGAGCAAGAGGAGGAGCAAGAGAAAGAGAAAGGAGAAGGGGAGGAGGGGGAGCAGGAGAAGGAAGGGGAAGGGTAGGAGAAGGAGCAGGAGGAGGAGCAGGAGCAAGAGGAGAAGGAAGAGGAGGAGGAAGCTGAGAAAGAATGGGGGGGGGTGGAAAGAGGACAAAAGACAAAATGAACCCACTGAATTGTTCTAGATTTCCATTCTTTCTAGAGAGTTTGTGTGTAGCAATAAAGACAGTTCTTTCTTCTCCAGAAAGCATTTCTTTTACAGTTTAAGTTAGTGTCTAACCTATTATATAATTAAAAATTAGATAAGTTTTTAACAAAGTGTATTTTGTGGTTTCCTGCCTCTGTCTTGCTCTCACCCCTCTATCCTTGTTCAGTCTCAGCTGCCCATTCTGACGCTCTCTCTCCCTCTCCTTCCATGTGTCCTCTCATTCTTCCTCCATCCTTCCTCATTGTAGAATATCACTCTCTCCTGGTCCCCTTTTTTGACATTTAGACTTCACCCAGACTTATATCTGATTACCTACATACGTACACATAACAAGATGTGGTTGACACATGGGAAAAGACATTTGGTTGTTTTCTTTCTCTCAGGGATTTGGAACTATCAGCTTTCCTGAAATTTTTATTTTTCTTTGCAGTTAAATACTATCCCTTTGTGTATCTGTAGCACACATGTATCTTTAGCTGTTGCTGGATAACATGGCTGCTCTTTGTCCCTTGCTGTCAGGAATAGAGCAGTAATTAATACGGATGTGTGAGTGTCTGTGGTGTCATCTGGAGTCCTTAGGGTATATGCCTAGTAGTGGAATATCTGGCATATACAGAGATATTTTTACATTTCACTTGTTGTACAGAATGGTGTGATGGGGTTGGTAGAAACTCAACATGGCTATCTCCTTGTTGTACAGAATGGTGTGATGGGGTTGGTAGAAACTCAACATGGCTACCTCGACTCCTGCTCCAAAGCAAGGGGCTTCTATGGTTGGAGAAGAAGACAGCTTGTGGTGAAGGGCTAGGCCTAGATGGATGTGGGCTTGTTTTGTACCCAGTATATGACTTGGGCAAGGTCAGCGATGTCAGTGAGCCCCAGAGTTCTCATTTGTAAGTGAAGCACTGGGATATTATGAGATAGATACACTTCCATACAAGACCCCTGTCCCAACTCCAATAGGTTAACTACTTCACAATGCTCACAAAAGTAAAGGATGATGAAATATTGATTTTTTTGGGGGGGGGTGCTATTCCCTACTAAAGACTTTACGGCTCTTAGCCAGGGCCTGCTGACATTTATGAGCGGAGTGTGTATGAACAGAATAATTGAGTCAGTGAAATGGACACTTCTCCAGCCCTGGAGCCCACGCTACACGTGCTCTGGTTTCCACTTGTCCACTCTCTGTCTCACACTTCTCCAGATGTTCACTCCTTCAGGAGTCTCTGAGATGAAACAGTTATGGTCTTCAGGCAACCCGTTGAACCTTTCCTTTTTCTATATGAAGGAGTTGAGATACAGATAAAGCAGTTCCATGCTTGAAAGCATGAGATCAGGATAAAGAATTCTATGCATAAAAGCCTGGGCTTTTACTCTTTTATTGCTTAAGCAGGTCACAGAACCCAACATTCCAGCCACCGTTTCCACTCACTGTGTGCATCCTCCTCATTTGGCTTAATCTGTCTCCTCCAGGAATAGAGAAAACTGAAGGAAGTCCCCCTCACCCCACCCAATAACTCTGTGAGACTTCCAAGTCTCTGTGGCCTACAGAAACAAAGCAAAAAGACAAACATCCATGAGAACGTCACTGTCGAAATCCACACTCATGAGCCTCTGAAAAACCCAAGATATCCTGGATAAGAGCTTGGTCAGTGGTTTTCTGTAGGTCCCAGCCAAGCCTTATGACTTCCGTGATCATAACTCACAGCCTGGGTCCAGATGTCAGAATCCGGTGAAGTCTTGGCCCTTTTCTTCCCTGGAGTCACAAAGTCACAAGTCACTCTTCTCTGTCTCTGTCTCTGTCTCTGTCTCTGTCTCTGTCTCTGTCTCTGTCTCTGTCTCTGTCTCTCTCTCTCTCTCTCTCTCTCTCTCTCTGTCTCTCTCTGTCTGTCTGTCTCTCTCTTTGGTTATTTTCTTTCTTTACATTTCAAATGCTATCCCCTTTCCCAGTCTCCCCCACTCCTGGAAATCCCCTATCCCATCCCTCCTCCCCCTGCTTCTATGAGGGTGTTCCTCCACTCACCCACCCACTCCTGCCTCTCCACCCTCGAATTCTCCTATGCTGAGGAATCTATCTAGCCTTCATAGGACCAAGGACCTCTCTTCTCATTGATGAAGACCATTCTCTGCTAAGTACGCTGCTGGAGTAATGGCTTCCTCCATGTGTACTCCTTGGTTGGTGGCTTAGTGCCTGGGAGCTCTGGGGGGCGGGTTCTGCTTGGTTGATACTGTTGTTCTTCCTATGGGGCTGCAAACCCCTTCAGCTCCTTCAGTCCTTTCTCTAACTCCTCCATCGGGGACCTGGCACTCATTCCAATGGTTGGCTGTGAGCATCCACCTCTGTATTTGTAAGGCTCTGGCAGAGCCTCTAAGGAGACAGCTATATCAGGCTTCTTTTAGCAAACAACAAGTCACTCTTCTTAAATACTTAACCAGAATGATCTCAGATCATAGGATTTCCCAGCCAAACTGTTGAATCTCTGAAGCAAAGACTGGAAATAGCAAAGATCTTCTTCCTAAGCACAACGATGGAGGGTGTGGAGCCCAGACACTGAACTCTGTGCCCCTTTCCCATCATGCATTGTAAAACTGTGCCTGACAAAGACTTTGCCACTCATGCAGAAGGAGATGCTCCTAGGGAAGTGACATCAGGACCAGCACTTTACATTCTCCCACACATTCTGATATAGGTGACATCTACACACCAAGGGTGTATTCAAAATCTACCACGAAGCTGGAAGTGTGGTGCACACTTAATTAGCAGTCTTTGCCTTTAGGAATTCACACTTAGAACAGCCTTAGCTGAACAGAGGTTGGCTATAATGGAATCATGTGATAGAGAAGAGATAGAGGTACCAAAGCAATTACATCACCAAGTGAGAAAGATGAGTTCACATGAGATGCAATGAAGTAGAGACACCTAGGTTTATTTCCTTCTCACATAAACAAGGTTTGGAGGTGGATGGTCCTAAATGACTGGTGTCTTTACAGTCACTGGGATTCAGGGTAAAGACTAGCATGTCCACCTTTCTTTAAGGATGCTTCTTACTTAACACAGTACTTATGTCTATACACCGTCCACCATAACTTAGCTATATGTAGCTGCAAAGGAGTCTGGAAAGACACCCAGTAGCTGAAAACTAGTGGTTCATTAAATGGAAATTAAGGACAGTTGTTGGGAGAATAATGTGTGTGTTTCTGTTATTGTTGCTGTTGTTACTTTGTTTCTCTCCAATTTAAGAAGTTCAGGATGGGAAAGAGAAGAATATTTCTGAAAGCTTTCCCCAGGGGAGGGAACCCTTGAACTGAGTCTCAGGGGAAGGAGGGGACTGGAGTGGAGAATTGGAAATCCATATGTAATAAATGCAGTGTTTGCTTTGGAGCTCTCTGGCTCAAGGGAGGAGAGCAGCTACTCGTGGTAGATTTCTCTGTTGCAGATCAAGGGATTAAGAGGACCACCAGACAATGTACCCAGTGTGGGAGCTACTTTGTCTAACCACATACATCTTTCTGCTAATGTCTGGATCATCACATGAAGCCGACTGGAGTGAGACATAATTAGAAAATAGATCCATCACCACACTGTCAATCTACATTAAATAGGATAATCGCTTGTTGAATGAGAAAAGATATCCAGAAGGTTAGCTAATCTTGGATTCTGATTATGATAAGTAGTGCATGTAAGACAGTAATCCCTGAGACCACTTACACACATGCCCACTTACTAACAGGTATCATCGCAGCATAACGTCCTGCATAAAATCATGAAATGATTCGTTCGGGAGCACATAGCCTGTGATAGCCGGATAGCAGCGTCACCATCACACAGAATCGCCAGGCGTGCTTCCCAGAACGTGGCCACTGGTGGACTTGATCTTCCAGTCACAGGTTTCCTCTCATCAGCTCCGTATTTTGCAGAGGAGAAAAGGAAGCAGGAGAAGCTCAATAATTTGCTCCGAGTTGGTGACCAAAGAACAAGGAAGTGTGGACAGGAAGTCAAACTCGTATACGAAAGGGAACGGAGCGCAGGGTTGACCTCCAGGACCACAACTAACCTGAGCTGGATCCTTGCGAAAATCACTCCATCCCTGCTCCTCAGCGATCCACTGTTCCTATGACTGAGTGTGGAGCTAGCTGTGTGTGTAAGATGGTTAGTCTGAGCTAGCACAGGGTGAGTAAGCGCTCACTAGTTAAAGGTTTAACAAGAGTAAGCCACTGGTTGCCAACACTACCTGGTATCTGATACTTAACCAAAACACCTCGAGCGGAAGACTGAAAGCTATTTATGACATGGCATTACATTCTCCCGTTCTTCCGCCCATTTGCCCCAATCCCCTCGAGGTCTGTCTCAGTGTGTTGTCAAGGATGAGCTGCTTTGTATGGCCATCTGCCACCGCGCCGTGCGACAGCGAACGACATCCTCCAAAAAATGTTTACAAATGCTTCTTACATTGCTGCAGTATATTTTTTTCACTAAGCCGAGGCCTCTCCATTGAAAAATTATTTTAATCATCGCCAACTGAATTATACAAGAAGAAAGCATGGAGGGATAGCACTTAGAGGCTCAATGTACATTAATTGCCTCAGCTAATGAAAGAAACATGACTTAGCTGATGCACACAACATGAATCCTAAGATGCACGGACAATTGAGCGTGGTAATAAAACAAGTATTAGAGTGTTAAATCCAAAACCCTCATTACGCCGCATGCAGCAAAACCGACCGTGTACCTGCTGTTCTGAAAGCATTTCCTCCTCTTGACACTGAAAGTTAATTATAGAACCAGGCATCGAGTTGTGTCACGTGACATGCGGCTGGGGACCTTCAAAAAACCCTGCAATATTATATCAGATAACTTTTGTTTTTTGTTTTTTTAGCTTATAAAAGAAGTACATTGGTCAAGCTGATATTTAGTTTGCCTTGATATTCCATAGGCAATTTTAATTAAAATATGAATTATTTATACATACACACACTTTATTTCACTTACTCTGGATCTTGCTTTGTCTCTCTTGGCTCTGTAAACTAGTGAATTATTAACTCAAGGATAATTTGTGTCCCCGCGCTTAAGAGGGTATGCATTGATTTCTTTGTCTTTTCACTTTATGAACCCTGAAGTAAAGATGGTAAAGTCATGATGTTTAAGAGATGGGAAGCAGAGTCTTCTTTGACTGCTGGGCTAGAGTCTCAGAACACAGAGATGACAGGGAAAGGAGGGACAGGCAGAGCTGTAGTCTTCGCTTCAGAAAGCAGAAGCAGGACCCTCTGAGGGACAGTACCACACTGTGAGTGTAATGCGTTGTAAGCCCCACCCTGCCCCTGGTAGACACACTGAGGGCATGGGTGACAAGAAGAGAATAAAAAATTGCTTATTCTAGAGTATGTCTAGAATATTGTCTCTAGAATTGTCCTATGTCTAGAATAAAGCATTTGGCTTATTCCAAGTTAACTGCCTTTCTAGATGAAAAAAAAAATCTGTCTTTTCTGGAAAATAAATATGGAAGGCTAATTTGTGTGCTGGTGCATGTGTGAATGTATGTGTTCTTACATATGTGTGTGTACCAGCATGTGCAGAGCAGCTGGCAACCTTGGCTATCACTGTCAGGGGCCATCCACTTTGTTTTGAAACAGGGTCTCTCATTGACCTAGAGCCCAGAAGTAGGCAGGGCTGGCTGGCCAAGGAGTCCCAGGAAGCTACCTCTCTTTGCCTCCCCAGCACTGGGATCACAAGCATTTGCCATGTTTCTTCCTCCTCCTTTTCCTCTCCCTCCTCCTTCTCCTCCTTCTCCTCCTCCTTCTCCTCCTTCTCCTCCTTCTCCTCCTTCTCCTCCTTCTCCTCCTTCTCCTCCTTCTCCTCCTTCTCCTCCTTCTCCTCCTTCTCCTCCTTCTCCTCCTTCTCCTCCTTCTCCTCCTTCTCCTCCTTCTCCTCCTTCTCCTCCTTCTCCTTTGATTTATTTATTATTATATCTAAGTACACTGTAGCTGTCTTCAGACACACCAGAAAAGGGCATCAGATCTCATTATGGATGGTTGTGAGCCACCATGTGGTTGCTGGGATTTGAACTCAGGACCTTCGGAAGAGCAGTCAGCGTTCTTAACTACTGAGCCATCTCTCCAGCCCACCATGTTTCTTTCTAAAGTGGGTTTTAAGGAGTCAGGTTCAGATCCTCGTGCTTGCAAGGTAAGTAATTACTTTACTTGGTGAGCTCCAATTGCTCCAATTTCAGTTTTCTCTCTCTCTCTCTCTCTCTTACTTTATACACCATGTAATTAATTATTCCCCAGTAAATCCTGATTATGTATACATGCAAATAAATTGCTTTTGTTTGCTTCCCAGATCTATAAATTGACAATTTTCACACAATGATCATAAAAGTTCAGATTAAAGTAAATCTTTGAAGTAATTTTTTTAAGGTTGGTCAAATTGTTCTTTATGTGGTTGGAGAGGCAGTTTAGTGTTTGAGAGCTCTTGCTTCAATTTTAGAGGAATGGGAGTTCAGTACTCCTGTGGAGGCCATGCGTGGAAGCCATGATCTCTGGCCAGCCAACGTACCCTACTTCTGAAATCAAGATCAGTTAGGGACCCTGTCTCAAGACAAGAAGGACAGAACTTGAGGATGTCAGCAAGGTGGCCAGGCGACCTTCACAAGTTCCCATGCCCTGTGAATCACAACCACCTGTAAGTCCTGTCTGAGGAGACTCAATACCCTTTGTCCTTCATGGGCACCTGTACACATATGTCACACACACACACACACACACACACACACACACACACACACACACACACATATCCATGAATAGAAATAAAACAGATCTGCTTTAGGAAAGTTGTTCTCTAACTGGCAACATTTTGAGAACTCATTATAGAGCAGTCTATGGTGAGTTAAAAACAACATACCTACGTTTAAATATAAAAACCTACTTCAACTAGCATGTGTATAGTGTTTTTGCCGATTTTATTTTATTTTCCTATTTTTTTGGGCCAGTCTGTTTAAAGGCACTACTGGGAAGCTAAGTCAGCAGAGGCCATTCTTCAACAGATATTATGAGTCGGAACTCCAGGATCCCAGTGATCCATATTTTGGGGTGTTTTACATAGAGGTTGGTTAGAGGGAATGAATGAATGAATGAATGAATGAGAAGATTGAGTCAAGGAACAGGACATGGCTTCATCCCATCCAAAACATACCCAAGCTCCCTGCAGCCCAGCTGTGCCAGGAAGCCTTTAACATGACCTTCAGATGCGTTCCAGCAGGATTCCTGACATCCTCTGTGAGCCTGGTGCATCTGTAGCTCTTGCTTTCCAAAGGATTTTGAGACAGATTACCTGAAAGCAATATAAGAGGCAAGAGGCGTTGATCTTCCCAGATTAAACCGTTTTACTCATTATTTGTCATTCAGCCTTGCCCCAGATCTCAGCCTTAATCAACCCGAAGCTTGATCAGGGAGGCAGAAGGGAAAAAAAGCCAATATAAGTCCAGAAAGATAAATGTGACCATAGGGTGAGATTAGCAAGTTCGGAAGAAGAGTCCGAGCACCTCAGTTATCATGAGGCATGAGGATGGGTGTCAGAGCTGAGACCTGAGAAGGAAGGAAGCTGGAGATGAGTTGGCCAAAGTATGTGTGTGTGTGCATGTGCATGTATTTGTGTGTGTGTTTGTGTATGTGTGTGTTTGTGTGTATATGTGTGTATGTGTGTTTGTGCATGTGTGTATGTGTGTGTGCATTTGTGTGTGCATGTGTGTATTTGTGTGTGCTTGTGTGCTTATGTGTGTGTTTGTGAGTGCATGGGTGTTTGTGTGTGTGCTTGTGTGTGTGTTTGTAGGGTGTACTGAGAAGTCAAAGAGCCATGAAGCTGGGGTAAAAGGATGGTGGGAAATGTGGATAAGAGTCTAGAAGTTTAAAGAATTTTCAAGATCCATTTTCAGGTCTCTGGAGGCATAGACTATAATAGATTGATTAAATGATCAAGAATAATGGCTTCTTGGAAAGTCTGTGTTTTAGCGTTTTCAGTTTTTAAGTATTCTTTTGCAGTTTCACACGTGTATGTCATGGACTCTGACCCTATCTCCTCCATTATCCTCTCTTGTCCCCTCCCCCCATTGCCTGAACCCCCTTCTTCCTTTTGGAGGACAAGGATGGATTTTCCAGCTGATAGTGTAAGCCATCCATGCTTCAGGCTGTCTCTAGAGAGATTAAAACTCCTCTCCTCCAGCAACAAAACCCCATGATCTAGGGCTTTATTTTCATTGGGAGGAAAAGGAGAGGAGGGGTTTCCCCCGGGCACTTTAGAATGGGTTGCTTACTGTACATTTTTACTTTGATAAACATTTACATATATAGCAGAGCAACAAGAGCAGTTTGAGAAATTACCTAAGATTTCACCCAGATTCACCAATAATTACCTCTTACCCATTTGCAATTGTTTTTTCTCTCTCTCTCTCTCTCTCTCTCTCTCTCTCTCTCTCTCTCTCTCTCTCTCTCTCCCCTCTCTCTCTCTCTCTCTAGGGGTAACTTTGAGATTCCATACTTCATAGTTTTATATGCTTTGGTTCATAATCTGAAAGAATCTCATTCTTATCTCTCACCCTGAGATGACTGGCATCTGACAGAGAACAAGTCATCAATGGTCCAAGTCTTCATGGGTTTTTTTTTTTTCCCAGGGTAGGACCCGACTCAGACTCATAGATCACACTTCCTCATCACTGTAACTTTAAAAACCACCTCTTTTTAACCAGCTCTTTGACTCTCCTTTGTCCTCTTGACCTTGACCCCCAAGAAGAGCACAAGCCAGTTTTCCTATAGAACGTTCCTTACTTTGGGGTTATTGAATGTTTCCTTATGGTTACACCAGTGCTGTAAGAAGACTGGAGATTGAGTTGTGTCCCCTTGATGTACTATGGGAGGTGAAGCCATATGGGTTTGTCCCGATGTGCGTTACAAGTTTAGTTAATGCTGTTAACCTGTAGAGGGTTTACCGGCTTCCATCATTGTCACAGCAGCAAATTTCCCTTTGTAATTAACAAGCATTTTCTGGGAGATACTTCCAGACTAAGTGAACAACACGTTCCTTATCCCAAGTTCATTCTGTACCATGGGCATCCACAGATGATTTTCTAATCCATCTTTGCATTTGCATTCTTACTCTTCATCTATATAACTCCTAGGAAGACTGTCTGGCTTCTCCCATTCATCCACTCATTTGCTTATATCAATGTGGCTCATGGGTTTGTTAGAGAATCCGGGTACCAGTTTCCCATGTCATCATTTCTTGTGTGGTTTCAACTATCTATCACATCTAATCTTCAACACTGAGAATGCTTATCCAGAATGTTTGCATATTTAGAAGCAGGAAGAAACGAGCCGGTTTTTAAAGCAGGGTTTGGTAGGGCGAGGGACAATCTTGAAGAAGAATCTGTGGAGACAGTTGGAGACAGGTCTGAACCTGAGTCATTTCTACCAAGTAACAGCTGCTGTTAACTTACTGTTGTTTCCAACTGGTAGAAATGAGGAGAGGTTACAGTTGTTGGTTCTACATGGGAGTTGGGGTTTCATTTATTATTATTATGTGGGTGTGCACAGGTGTGAGAATGTTCCTGTGCATGCAAGTGTGTGAGCATATCTCTTGTACATGTGTGTGAGTGTCTCTATATATGCAGGTGTGTATACAATGTGCAGAGGTGTGAGTGTTTCTATAGGTATTGGTATGTGAGTGTTCCTGTATGTGCATGTCTTAATTAGGGTTTCATTCCTGCGAAGAGACACCATGACCATGACAACTCTTATAAAGGCAACCATTTAATGTGGATGGCTTATAGTTCAGAGGTTCAGTCCACTATCATCATAGCAGTTAGCATGGTGATGTCCAGGCAGTCATGGTGCTGGAAAAGGAGCTGAGAGTTCTTGATTTAAAGGCAACTTGGAGAGACAGACTTTCTTAGGCAGCTAGGAGAAAACTCTTTTCTATATTGGATGGAGGCTGAGCACAGGAAGAGCCATCCAAAGTCCACCCCCATAGTGACACACTTCCTCCAACAAGGCCACACCTTGTAACAGTGCCACTCCTTATGGGCCAAGCATGTTCAAACCACTACAATGCTGGTGTGTGAATAGTATGTTCCCATATACACAGGCATATGCACACACTGGTGGAGGCCAGGAGTCAGCTTTGGAATAGCTCCTCAGGAGATGGAGATGCTCATCCTGATTTTTGAAATAGGGTCCTTCCCTGGGACCTGGGATTTGGTAACAAGACTAAACTGTCTGGATACAGAGCTCTGGGGCCCTCCTGTTTCTATCTTTGCAGCGTTGGGATTACTAGTACACCCTACTGTGCCTGGCTCATTTTGTGTGTTCAGGAGATCAAAGCCAGGTTCTCCTGCATGTGTGGCAAGCATTTTACCCACAAACCCATCTCCCCAACCAGGATTAAGGATTTTATATTCACATACGACTTCCATTTTCTCTGTGAGGCAGGCCTTCAGCTCTGCTGTCTTCTGGAAGATGAGGAGCCCACAGCCAACATTTTGCCCCCGGTTTGGAGAGATTGAAGATTAAACTCTCACTATTCCAGCACCATGAGTATCAGGTTTTATAGTAAGGATCTCAGACATGATGATAAATCCCAGGGCACAGCTCTCTGAAAAAGTCCTTTCTCAAGAAGTTTTCTGAGCAGTTCAGCTGTCGGGTTAGATGGTAAAGCGCTTTCCAGACACCATGGCCGAGCTCCTGTTTAGGGATCATTAGGGACATCCCCGCTTGCCTGCATCTGCTGTAAATGTGTCTAATCATGGAAGTCCTGGAGAGGGTAAAGTTGAGAAGGACTCTGTAGACTGAGCTGCCTTTTCTTTCCTGTGGTCACTTAGAGCTGACTATGATTGCAGATTCAGGAGGCAGTGTCCCAGGAGATTGCAATTTACTTTTTAGTCTGTGGTAAGAGAAAAAGCATTTGAAAGTATGGGGTCCCCAGAATGCTTCCCCACCGGACCACTGGCTACTTGCTTCTTATCTTTGAAGAAGGTACAGGCAGTATTGGATGAGCCAATTCTGTACACTTTGGGGCCCAATACATCAGCAGCGAAGAAAAGCTTCCCTCTTTGAAGGGAACAGTAATTGCAGAAAATAATGCTTTGTCTCAAACTAGCCCCAAGGTTGCTCTCAGAAAGTCATAGAACTCAGAGGAGAGGTGTCAAGACCCGGGTCGGCAGGAAGAACACTTCTAAGGCGACCGAGTCAAATTTAGATCTGAGGGGAAGAGTTTTCCTTTCATCTAGAAAGACAAGGGTTAGCTCCTGAGACAAATATTTTGGTGAAGCATATCTGTGGCGATTGTTGTTGTTGTTATTGTTCATCTGAGAGGTTTTTGCACAGAAAGAATCCATAAGTCAGATGTTTGACGTTCCTTGTTCCCACCCTGTGATCTCCTCACGTCCCCCACAAAGTCACTAGCATCCATGTACCTGTCTCTTTCTGTGAGACTTTTGTAATACAATCCTCCCAACAATGCAGCAGAAACATCGCTGTGCCTTGGAAAGACCACGCAGCCAGCCAGTCATCTTCCATATCACCCTAAGCGATGAGTACGGCTTTATAAAGTGGGTTATATTAACACCGTACTCTTTCTTTCAAAATTAAATTCAGACCCAAATCAGCTTCCGGCAGCCAGCTGGCAGGAGTGTTGCTC
Organism: Mus musculus; assembly: GCF_000001635.26. Classification (NCBI taxonomy): domain Eukaryota; kingdom Metazoa; phylum Chordata; class Mammalia; order Rodentia; family Muridae; genus Mus; species Mus musculus. The sequence goes on along the minus strand of NC_000076.6, from coordinate 69,013,989 downwards.
TCGGTCTTTATGTAGCTGCTCCTGACCCTGTTTGGAACTAATAGAGAAATGAGCATCAGTCTAAGCACATAGGGCCACTTGGTGTTGGCCGATCTGGGTTCCTCTGCCTTGCTTGCCCCTGGAGGGGTTCCTGGCCACACAGCCAGAGCCTCTCTCCACTGAGATCCTTCTCTGGAAGGCTCACTTTGAGTCTATCCTATTCTGGGCACAGAGGGAATTCTTTCTCCATTGGTTTTCTTCTCTCATTTTGCTCTTTACAAATGTATTTATCTTTGCCAGGGATGGTGGAATATGCCTTTAATCTAAGTACTTGGAAGGCAGAGGGAGGCAGTTCTCTCAAAGAATTTGAGGCCAGCCTGGTCTTTAAGGTGAGTTCCTGAATAGATAGAGTTACACAGAGAAACCCTGTCTCAAAAATTATTTATTTTTATAGATGGATATAAAAGTGTTTGTGAGGGGTGAGTATGTTCTCATATGTGCAGTATCATTAGGAACCAGAGGATGGCATCTGATCCCCTGGAACTAGAGTTGCAGGTGACTGAGAGTGCCCCCCAACTCCCCAAAATGGATGCTGGGAATTGAACTTGGATGTTTTGTAATGTGGTGCATATTCTTAGCAGTTGAGCCATCTCTCTTACCTGACTCCTTTTGATTCCTAAGTGATACTTGCAAACTCTCTTTTCCATTGTTCAGTAGCACTTTAAATTTAGGAAAAATGGGAGGTGTGTTCTTAAGCTACTCAGCAGTAATATTTAAAACTTAGATTAATAAAAATTGTCAGTACAAATATGCCATGTGCAGTGTTTGGAACATCATTATACACACAAAAAAACGTTTCAAAGTTTTTCTCCCTTTTTCAACTTAACATTGAACTAAGGACCTCCTGGGAAGGTGGCCCTACCACTGAGCTAATACTCCCCAGCCATTTTGGCCCTTTTCATTCTGAGGCACAGTCTCACTCATCTGCTTAGGCAAAATGTAAACTGGTGATTCCTCTGCCTCAGCCAATGTAAATGTTGAAGACACAGATTTCTGTTACACAGGTCCAGCTAACTAACTGTTTATCTAAAATTTATATTTAACCAGGCAATCTGTATTTCACCTGGAAACCTCCCTCTAAGGCAGTGGTTCTCAACCTTTCTCATGCTGTGACCTCTTAATACAGTTCCTCACGCTGTGGTGGACCTCCATCCCCCCACCACCATAAAATTACTTCATTGGTAGTTCATAACTGGAACCTTGTTACTGTGACAAATCATAATATACATTTCTGATACGTGGGAGATCTGATATGTGACCTCCAAAGGGGTCAAGACCTGCAGGTTGAGAACCACAGCTCTAAGGTTTTCTGGTTTGGAAAAACCCAGGAGTGGAAGCTGTGGGTGAACCTGGGGCTTTTGTGTGACAGTATTGATGATGTTTTCAGACACAGAGAGGAGTGAGAGGGAACCAGAGGAGGGCATCTGTGTCAATAAGACTGTTCTCGGACAGTCAGCCTCGTCACCACTCAGACTCCAGGTTCCGAGAAGCTACGTATGTCACCAGGGAGGGCAATGTTGAGGACCTTTCCCTGACTAGAGTTTAAGATGAGAAGCTGAACCTAGGAGAGAGTGGAAGTCTGCAGGCTGAGCCAGGGAGTAGAAGAAGTGAAGACACATGGGAATGTTGCACTTCATGTCACGAGTTGTGTCACTCAGGCACACACTCATATATGTGCCCACATACTCCCACATATCACACACGTGTACAATGCACACAACACACATGCATGTATGCATACACATGTACACACTCATGCCCACACGCCATGCTGTACATGTATATATGTATATATGTGTGCATATAGGGTGCTGGGGGTTGAAGATACTATGTGTATTGCTGGCACTATATGATAAAATTTTGACACTCTCCCAAGATAATTTAGATTCCGAATTGAGTGCAATTCTTCAGCCAACTGTGAGCTTGCTGCCTAACAAACATTGCTGGGGTTGAAAAGAATATATTTTAGAAGGCACTTGTTTTCTGTTTTAATGTGTGTGTGTGAATTCATATGTGCACATACATATGCCTTTCTTTCTTTGAATCACATATTACTCCTCGTAGAGTAAATGTGTGTGCACATGTGTATACATATATGTGCACACATATGTGAGCATGTCCTACACATCTTCCACACAACTGCCTTGACAAATACACTCCATTCCTGGGTGATACCCAGAGCTGGTAGGTGTGGCTGACAAAGATGAAGGTGGGGGTGGGGGGCTGCTAAGCATGTGCCTGCCAAGGGCTGAGGATTCTTTCCTGAAAGCTCTGCTCATTCAGCATTTTATCCACTTCACAAAGGAGAGAGGAGGTTAAGTAGCTTCCCCTGGGTCACCTTTAACCTCCAAGTGATCAAGCTGGAATGCCCAACTGGGAAGTTCGCAGACCTTTAAAGCAGTATCAAATGTAATCAATTAGCGTAAAACACATTCTCAGATTGCATAGATGGATGAATAAACATCATGGAAGCAGTTTATTGGTTAATTCTCTATTGTGGTAAACACCATAATCAAGGTAGCTCACAAAGGGGTTTGTTTGGGTTGGGGCAGAAGCTGAGAGCTCACAGTTTGAAATGCAAACAGGAAACAGAGAGGACAAGTCTTTCAACTCCCAAAGCTTGCCTCCAGTGACTGAGACTGACAGAGCCACATCTCCCAAACCTCCCAAACACAGCCATCAATTAGGAGCCAAGTGTTTGAATGCTCAGGTCTATGGGGATGTTACTCATTCAATCCACCACAAACAGTTGAAGAATAACAGATGAAAAATGAACTAGGATCTGTTCACATAACTTTTTTGCAACCTCCTTTTAATATGGGTTCAACCTCTCCTCTAGCCCATCACTCAGACAAGGTAGTGGAAGAGAAAAGTTATTAGGATGTAGGGGAAGTGGACCTGTTCAGCAATAGTTCTTTGGGGGCGAGCTCGATCTTCTTTGACAGCAGTTCAGTCCTGTAGCAAACACCAAGTAAAAATCAGCAGAGGCAGACCAGTCTATTCTAGGCAGGCAGACACCAGGTGCGAACCATCAGTGTAGTTCAATCCTGAAGAAACCCCAAGGGTCGCCAATCCCCCTGAGGTGAGGCCACTGAGGTGCCAAGCTGCTTCAGGAACTGCAGTTCTTGGGCGAGCCTCTCTCAATGGCAGGCATTACCACATGTTGAGGTCAACAACGCTAAGCAAGGCGAACCAATACATGCCTGTCTTTAGGGAAGAACAGTGAGGTGGAGCAAACCAAATCAATGCTCAGTGCTGTTCTCCCACTCTCTGTGGGGTCATATTTATACTCCTTCATCAAGTGTCCTTTCACGTGTCTGCTATACCAAATATCCTTTCACCTGTGTCTGCTTCAGGAAAACATTCTTTCACATGTCTGCTTTAGCAAGACATCCTTTACCACCTGTGTGCCCCAGCAAAACATCATTTGACATAATTGACTTTCCAAAGAAACTAGAAGTTTCCACTACAGGATCCAGCATCCAGGTTATTTATACATTCATCTATACAATCTTATAATGTGCATTTTTTCAGATGATAGATATAGATACATGATATATCTATATATCTATAGGAGCATAAATATAACTCCACAGACAGTGAGAGTGGAGCACTGAGCAATGGTTTTGTTTGCTTCACCTTGTTATTCTTCGCTAACTACACTCATGTATTGGTTTGCCTTATATAGTATTGTTGAGTTCAACTTGTGATAATGTTGCCATTGAGAGACACTTGCCCAAGAACTGCCAGTGAGGTGACGTTCCTGTGGTAGCTTGCCTCAGGCAGATTGGGGAGCCTGCGTTTCTTCAGAATCTATCTATCTATCTATCTATCTATCTATCTATCTATCTATCTATCTATCATCTACACACATATATGTATATATGTATGATTGACAGTACAGATAAAGTGTGCTTCCTGCCCACTGTATGCTCTGCTCTATGGAGTTTCTTCCCTTCAGAATTCTTTCTTTCCCATGGGTTTCCAGCCCAGACCATCATGGTGCAAGGAGAGGCAGCTTATCCCCAGCATGTCCACAAGCTGCTGGCTCAGGCTTAGCAGCAATCTCTCTCCCTTTCTTCTCTGCTTGTAGCTGTGGAGATGCTCCATCAGGGTGCTCGAGCACATGAGACAGCCATGCTTTCCCCCAAATGCGTCTTGGGTTTCAGAGAACAGGCACTTGTGTCCATCTTACTTAGCAACTCCCGTAAACCCGCCAGTGTTAAGATGACTTCTCATATTAAATGACCTCATTCAAAACCATACATTTTTTTTTTCCTTTCTGGGAGGTGGAACTTGTTTGAGTCTGGTGTCCAATACACCTCTGAATGTCTCCCGCCACTGCCTCAGGGAGGGGTTCAACAGCTCTGAATGAGGTCATAAAGATGCAATTATTCTTCTTCATAGAGCCCACTCTGCCAGGCTCATTTACAAAGTCACTCAGCCATGACTTGGCCACTTACATAACTCTATTGCCTAGAGGTATTTCTTGCTCCAGCTGTTTGCCCCCAAGAACTACAGTCATGTTACAGAGAAGTACAAATCCAGGTGTGTTCCACACCAGCAGACTTACAGAGCTGTTTTGTTAGGTGTAAATTATATCTGGTTTGGGGGACAGAGGGGGGAGACTGGATGATCTATATTCTATGAAAGAATTTTATAATGAACATTAACCTCTAGCAATGCCTAGATTCCAGATTTTGCATATCAAAGCTATGTACTTATATAAGATGCAAGTGTTCCAGGGTGTTAATGGTGTTTACAAAGGAACGTTCCAGAGAGCGGTTCAGGGTGGCCTTTAAACTAGTTAATTTTTCTTTCTCAGGTCTGATAAGAGTCCAGGGCATCTTCCGATGTATTCCAGGGATAAAGATGACATTCTCTGTTCACACATTGCGTTTCATTGGGGAGGCTCTCTCTTGCACACACTGTTACTGTCTGCCACCTTCTGCATGGCAACAGTTGAGAACAGCACGGCTGCAGGGATTGGTTAGAGAGGAGACAGTGAGAACAGCACGACTTCAGGGATTGGTCAGGGAGGAGACAATGAGAACAACACGGCTGCAGGGATTGGTCAGCGGGGAGACAGTGAGAACAGCACGACTTCAGGGATTGGTCAGGGAGGAGACAATGAGAACAACACGGCTGCAGGGATTGGTCAGCGGGGAGACAGTGAGACCAGCAAGGCTGCAGGGATTGGTCAGAAGGCCCAACTATCTTCTCTTCAGCAGCCATCAACCTTGCTTTAGCTTTCCAGCAAGTCTTCCTCTTAGGCTTTCGGGAGTCACTTCCAAAGCAAAATCAACCTGTGCAGCCCCGAGACAGGCTGAAGATCCTCTCCGGGATCAGCTCCGTAAGCAGCAAGAGTGTCCCAATCTGCTCAGAGATTTCAAGCTCCCTCCCCTTCTGTTAACCGTAGATTCTTTCCTCATACAATACAGTCTGGATGGATCCAGTTTCCCCTCCTTCTGCTCCCAGTTCCTCTGCACCTTCCCTCTTGTCTGGATCGACCCTCCCCTTTGTGTCTCTAACTAGAAGAGAACAGGCTCCTTAGAGATACCAACCACACATAAGAAAATAAAACAAAAACCATCATGTCGAAAGTTGGACAAGGCAAGCCAACAGACAAAAGAGGCCAAGAGACGGCACAAAGATCCCTTACCTGCTCAGGAGTCCCTTAGCAGTACTAGTTGAACGCTATCTCTCGTGCATATGCAGAGGACCTGGAGTAGACCCATGCAGGCCCTGTTCCTGATGCTTCAGTCTCTGTGAACTCATTTGAGCTTTGCTCAGTTGTTTTAGAAGGTCCTGTTCTCCTGGTGTCCTCTGTTCCCACCCCCACCCCCACCCCATCTCTTACTACCCTCTCCTCTTCTGAGTTCTGACGGGAGGGATTGATGGAGACATTTCTTTGGGAGCTGTGCGTTCCAAGATTGGTTAGTCTGTCTATATGTCTCGTTCTTTGTTTCAGTGTCTCTGTCTCTCTGTCTCTGACTCTGTCTCTGTCTCTCTCTCTCTCTCTGTCTCTCTGTCTCTCTCTCTCTCTGTATAACGTCTGGCTGTGGGTATCTATATTTCTTTCCGTCTGCTGAAGGAGGATTCCTCTATAGCTGAATAAGGCATTGTATTTAAGGATATAGCAGGATATCATTAGAGTCATTTCATTGTTACTTAAAAACAAACAAACAAACAAACAAACAAACAAACAGTAGTATTTGGTTTTACCCTAGGTCCAGGTTATCTAGATTCCTATTCTTGGTCACCCAAGCAGTGTCAGGTCTGGGTTTCATCTCATGGAGTGAGTGGATCTTCCACCAGATTAGACATGGTTGGTCTCTCCCACAAGCTTTGTGCCACCATTGCCCTGGCAGATCTTGGAGGCAAGAACAGAGTGTAGATAGAAGAGTTTGTGCTGTGTTGGTTTTTGCCTTTCTCCTTTGTGAGCCTGTAGAGAACCTTCCCATGGCATAAACACTAGAACACAGTGGTGAGGGTCGTATGTAAGCAACAGCTTGGCCTCTTCATGTTCAAGAGCCGCATGGTGGTGTTCTCAGCAATGGGCTCACTGTCCATTGATGACTCCAACTTCCTCTGCCCCTCATGCCCATGATGGAAAAGGCCAGCAGCAAAGTAACCCTGAATCCCAGCTTTCTTTATGGCACAGTCCTTTGTCCTTCTGGCTCCTCCCCAACTCTCACAGCTGATCACTTTCTTCAACTAAGCCTGGCAAGCGACTTCCCCAAACATATTTTGATCAGTGTTAGAGAGAATGAAGATTAACTACAAGTGGCTTCCTTCCTTCAAAAAGACCATTAGAGTGTGAGGGTCCTGTCCTTCCTCCCTCCTTCCCACCCCCTTTCCTTCCCTTTCTCCCTTGCTCTGCCTCTGTCTTTCTGTCCTCTCCTTTTTCACCTCCCCCATCCCCTTTAATCCTGCAACAGGTCCTTGCTGTGTTGAAGTCAGGGATGGCTCTCAAGGTAGAAATGGGAGTTCAGCAGTAGATGATGCCTCATATGAGGTTCTGAAATGCCAAGACTGAAATATCAAGGCTGTGGTGTTGGTCCCTGGTGCCAGCTCTTGCCCTGCAAAAATGACAAGAGTGTCTCTAACTTCTGGTTTCCCTTCTGGGGAAAGAATTGGGTGTGTTCCCCAAGGTGAAGCTGCAAGACAATGTTTCCACAGCTTGATCTGTTGACTTCATTCTCTGAGTTATTTCATACTGTAACATTAAAGTATGGGCATACATACATTGATATGTATAATAATAGTAAAAGATTACTTAAGAGTATACTTTGAAGTATACACACTGACATTAGTATATCTATACCATGTAATTGTTACATAGTTGTGGAAATACATGAGTAGATTTATACATAATTCTAAGTTTTGCAAAATGTTTACCATGCTGATGATCCTGGAACAACCTCCTTGAAGACTCCAGTATTTTAGAATGCCTCGTTTGGTCTGCTGGTATTTTAGAAGATAGGGATGGTTTTGTTTTTCAATTTTTCATTCTTAAAATCTGATCCTTTAGGACTGGAGAGATGGCTCAGCGGTTAAGAGCACTGACTGCTCTTCCAAAGGTCCTAAGTTCAAATCCCAGCAACCATATGGTGGCTCACAACCATCTGTAATGAGATCTGATGCCCTCTTCTGTTGTGTCTAAAGACAGCTACAGTGTAGTCATATACATAAAATATGTAAATAAATCTTAAAAATACAAAATCTGATCCTTTAGTGGGTGTCTCTTCCCTTTGCTGCCATTGGTGAGATGTTTTTTTGTTTTGTTGTTTCACAATCAATAATAGCTCCTCTCCATGCTGATAACTTGCGACTTTGCTTTTAAAGCCTTTTATTTTGACTTCAGAATCTGTTTCAAATTACTAATTTGAAATCCATAAATCTAAATTTGTGAAATTTCACAGAGTCTTAGAACATGGAATTAAAAAAGAAAACCCAGTTAACATAAAATTTGGTAAGTTTTCTCCACGAAAGGAACAAAGCCATTTTTTTTTTTAGAACTTTAGAAACCTGAATTTTTATTTTCATTTTTTTAGGAATTGTGGTTAGTCAATGCCAGTATATCAAAGGTGCACTTTGTCACAGTGACCATAAATATTTCTGTAGGGACTTAGATGACCTCACTTCTGTCCAGGCTGGAATACCTAGAGATTCCAAGCTGCCTGAAGATTGCAAAGTGGAATTTTCCTCTGGTGGGTTTTGCTCTCTCCTGCCTGCCTGCCTGCCTCTACAGTCATGGTGCAACACCGAGCTTCACCGATAGGTGGCGCTGCTCAACACACGATTTATTCAGATGTGAAACAATCCTGATTTGTGGGTTTGAGTTTCTGAAATCTAATGAATTCAACACTGTGTCCTTTCAGAAAGACAGAAATATTCAGCATTAAGTTTCCACATCTGAGGAATCCCATGATGGTGGGGGCAGGGCCAGGGGGAGGGAAAAGGAAAGTGGGGGAGGGTCAGGGTCTGGGTCAGGGTCAGGGTCAAGGTAAGGGCGAATGAGAGGGTTGAGAGGGTCAGGGTTACGGGGAGGGTCAGGGTCAGGGTCAGGGGAGGGTCAGGAGCAGGAGCAGGAGCAGGGTCAGGGACAGCTGTGATTAACTGTCTGCTTTCAGGGCCTTGGTGACTCCCCTTCACCACGCCCATCAGATACTTATTTTCTTTACTGGCGTCCTGGCTCAAAACATGCCCCCCTCCCGCTCCAACTTTATTTTATTTTATTTTATTTTTAAAAGCTTGGTCAGATCACATCTATGAGGTCTGCTGTGTGTCCTGTGACCCGGGCATTCAGTAGAGCAGAGACAGTTAGACAAAAGGAGGGAATCTAAGGTTCTCCTTGAGGGTTTAAGATCTTGAGTCAATTTTCTTCCTGTTGGTAACAGAGACTTGTGACCCTCGGCTAGAATGAATGTCTCTGAAGGGTTGTTTGCATTAACTGCTTATTAATTTGTTTATCTATTTATTTGTATTTATTTATTTTTTAAACTGTGGGAGGTTTGAACCTGTGTTATTCACATAGACCAGGTCATGACCTCTCTCTCTTCAGATGCAGTTGTGCTCTGTCCACATTTGTTTTGCCCTGTTCCATCCACACTGCTTCAGCAGATCTGGTGGTCACCCTGTCAGGGAATTTTGAGGTAAACACTAGATGTCTTACCATCTCCCCTTATGCTAATGTAATCTAAGGTCTAATTTTTAGTGATAGTTGGATGAGAATAAAAAGTACTATTTTCTAATGTCAATTAGTGTGCAGTCAGTGTTCAGCATCCCCATATTCTGCAAACATCCTGTCTCTTTCTTTTCCTTTTTAAAAAATTAGATTCAAAAGACACTATGTGTCACCTTTGATTGCTGAACTTCATCAGACAACAGTTTGAAACAGTTTTCTCCTTTCTATACTTTCCCCTGTCTTTAAAATATACATGTATATATTAATATGCAAATATAAAAATAAATATATATATATGTGTAGCTACATGTAAATATATAATAAAATATGTATTTAAAATATTTTTTAAATTGATTTCACATGTATGGATGTTTTACCTGTTGTACACCTCTGTACCATGTGCATGTAGTTACTCCTGGGAACCAGAAGAGGGCGTCAGATCTCTCCATAACTTGTGTTCTGAATGGTTGTGAGTCAGCCTATGGGTGCTGGGAATCGAACCCTGGTCCTCTTAGAAGAGACATCCGTGATCTTAACCACTGAGCCACCTCTCCAGTCCTTGGCCCCTCCTTTACTTTTAAACATGTGCTAAAAGCAATGGCCCTGGAACAGAGCCTTTTGCACTAAGCTGTTCTATCCCTGTGAACTCTGGCAGAATCTTGTGTTTTCTATAGTCAGGAGTCTACATCTGGATGCTAGATCATGGTCAAGATAACAATTTTAAAAAATATTTATTTATGTTGTGTGAGCACCCGTGGAGGCCAAAAGAGGCCAAGACCCCAGGGAGTTGCAAGTCACCCAATGTGGGTGAGTCAGAAACTTAGTCAGGAGATGCATAGAGGAATACACAATTCAAGGATGACCCTGTACAATTCTTGGGTGAAATGTCAGGGTAAAAGGGTTTGCTTCCATGCGTGATGACCTGAGTTCAATCCTCGGTGGGCTGGGCTATCAGGTAACTGTGGGGAGGAGCATACCTGGCTATAGTCAGGTAACTGTGGGGTGGAGTCTAGCCAGAATGCCAGGAGCTTGGGACATTGTCTGCATGACTGATAGTCACACACCTCTCCTGTGGAGACTGTGGGGGCAGTAACTTCGACAGGAGCCAGGGGTCCAGGAGGGGTATCCCATGTAGGTGGAAATCACCACCCATTGGGACCCCCAGGCTTTAAGACCTATGCTCGACTGGAGACCAGGCTGTCTGTGCACAGCCCACTGCCCCACATGTGGGTACTGGGATGGTGCCCACAGTTCACTTTGATGCCATACGACATGTTTATTTAATTGCCAGTGGAGGGATGGCTTTATCGTTCCACTGTCAGGAGTGTATTTTATAGCATAACAAATACAAATCAAAAAGCAGCCTATGTTTTAAAAATGTATGGTAATTATGTAAAGCCAACTTCACCCGAATCTCTGCATTTACAAGAGTGTAAATCTCACAAAAGCAGCGCGAGTTTCCACGGGCTTACATGTTTTATGCATCCTGAGTCTCAGCGTGGAGAATAAATTCTGATTCGTCATTCCAGAAAAGCTCAAACTTCCTTTCTGCTCTCTGTATAGGAATTGAGAGCAGAAACCCACCCTTAGATGAGAAAGTAGGTAAATAAAGCAACTGGGGTGAGATGTTTGGGAAGGGGAGTCAGAGGCCTTGTCCTTCCTCAGACAGATGCTGAAGGAGGGTAGCACTTTTTGTCAAGGGTGTGGACACTGGTAGGTCCCTCCCCCCACTCCGTGCACACCCATGCGCATATGGGAAGCACAGATGGACACAATGTCTTACAGATCAAATAAATTATAAAAAGAGAGTATGAAGTTGGGAGGGGGATATGAAGAAGTATCTTGGGGTGGAGCTAGGGTTAAAGAGGAAGAGGAGGGTATGATCCAGAGACATTGCCTATGTCTATAAAAATTTAAAAGAAAAAGTAAAAATTAAAAAGGCTGTGGTGCACTGCAAAAGTACCTTAGGCAGTTAGTTGATGAGAATTATTATTTTTTTTATTAGTTTTGATTCTTCAGCAGCTGAACATTTGTCAAGCTACTTAAAATTCTTGCAATTTTTCTTTTAAAAATTGAACAAATGAGCTTATGCATCATCCATCTAATTTTGTATTTTCATCACCATCATCACCACCACCACTGCCATCACCATCATCACCATCGATGGGGGTGGAACCTGGGCCTTCCACACACTAGGGGATTCCTCTGCCTCTGGGCCACACTCCCAGCGCTCCATGTTTATTTAAAATGCTTTCTTCAGTTGTTAGAGCCTCAGGACTCCTCAGGTACTCCCTGGTACTTAGAGTCTGGGCTGGACCTTTCGTTGTTCTCTGCCCTTCTTTTGGTGCCCATGTTGCTGACAGGCTGCTGCGACCGAAAGAGTGGAGGTGGAGCATCCGCCAGTCCAGTTCTGCTTCCATCTTGCTTCCCCCCACCCCGCCCCCTCTTGACCCTGGCTGTTCTTTAATCCTGCCTCACCTTGGAGATGCTAGACAGGTCCCTTACATAGCTTCAGTGTTTGCACCCGGCACTACTTGCAGGACAGGGAAGGGGAGGAGTCTGTAGGTGAGGGGAGGAGACTGTAGACGAGAGGAGGATCCTGTGCTGGATTCAGTGCCACCACTGAGTAGGCCTTGGTCTCCAATACCCATAGCAGCTGCTTCCAGTCTGGCCGTCCTATCTAACATTGTTTTCCTTCCTCCGTTTGCTTTCATCTCAGCTCAGGTCTGTGAACCCAGGCCTCTACACAAGTATGTCTGAGCTAAAGATCCTGTGTTCCATATGTCCTGTGGTCCATCTGTCTTGCACTCAGTCTGTCCTGTGCTCAGTCTGTCCTGTGGTCACTCTGTCCTGCAGTCCCTTGGACCTTGCAGTCCCTTGGACCTTGCCCGACTGGGAAGCATGATCGTAGAGAGATGGGATCCTGCAGATCATGAGGAAAGGTGACCCTGGCCATCGTTAGTTGCTTTAAGTAAATATTGCTTGGATTTGTGACTTTCTTTTTCTCTGTGGCTACAGAGTTCACAGGGTTCAGAGTTTACAGAGCTCAGAGTTCACAAGCCTCTTCCACATGGAGTCCATCCGGGATCACTTGCTCACATTCTGCTTTCCACTTCCTCTGCAGCTGGAGCCAGGCTCTGGGTTAGAGACCCACCATCACTGGTGGAAACACCGGTGAATAGTCTGAGAGCAACTTAGACCTTTGTTCTCCGTGGGAAGTGCTTGTGATTCTGGGTAAGTTAGGATTTCCATTTTGCAAGACAACTCCTTGAGGCAAAATGCTGAAGATCTGAATAAAAGGAATAAAAGGAGAAAATGAGCTGGACTCACACAGAGCGGGAAGCTTGTTCCGGAGCTTGGAAGGTCACGAGGGCTGACAGGCACCATCTAGCCCGATTATTCACTGTTTATTGGTGATTATCAATGATCATCAGTGTTTATCAGTGATTCTGGCCTCCCTGAGCCTCATGTGGTCAAGCCTGGGCTCACATACAGAGACCCACCAGCACAGAGAGCACGTGAAGGAAGAGCTCTCCTTATGCTGCTTCCTCGGGTCCAGAACCTATGAGGAGACACTTGTACTCCTAAACCCCTGGAAATGCCTCTGTCACCCCATCTTCTACTTAGGACCATGGTGCTGGGACTGGGGACCTGTGGCATGCTCTTGTTTCTTCAGTTGTGAGGGGGCGGGAGGGTGTTGTATCAATCTCTACGTTGCCACGTCATCTGTACGACTCCTTGGTTTTCCCCTCGCCTGTATACTCAATTCCTCAGATTAAATTCTACCTGCTAGAAATAGCTAGAGACATTTCTGTGTTCTGAGGGAAACTCAAAAACTGTGTCACTCAGGGCTGGAGTGATGCTCGGTGGTGAAGAGCGCTTGTTGCTCCTACAGAGGGTCTTGATTTGCTTTGGGAGTCCTTCTGTAGTTCCAAAGACATAAAAAGGGGAAATGAAACTTCCTGCTGAGCACTTATCCACGGGTGAGTCCACACATATTAAACAAGTGCACAATTAGTTATTAGAGTCCAGAGTGAGGGTGTGGATGTCTACTCTGGTGAGGCAGGGATGTCAAAAGAGGTCTGAAAATACCTATGGAGAAATTTGGTTGTGGTTGGACTTGAACCAGGGAAACAGTATTGGGGATTACCTTGAGAAGAGAAGCCATGAAGTACTGTTTGCTGAGATGATTTCTTCCTATGTCTTTACATGGAGATTGTGGTGGTTTGAATACGCTTGGCCCAGGGAGTGGAACCATTAGGAGGTGTGGCCTTGTTGGAGTGGGTGTGGCTTTGTTGGAGTGGGTGTGGCCTGGTTGAAGGAAGTGTGTCACTGTGGGGGTGGGCTTTCAGAGACCCTCCTCCTAACCACTGGGGAGACACTCTTCTTTGTTTACCTTCAGAACAGGATGTAGACCTCTCTGCTCCTCCAGCACCATGTCTGACTGGATGCTGCTATGCTTCCACCTTGATGATAATGGACTGAACCTCTGAAGCTGTAAGCCAGCCCCAATGAAATGTTGTCCTTCCAAGAGTTGCCTCTGTCATGGTGTCTGTTCACAGCAGTAAAACTGGAACTAAGACAGAGATCTATATCCACATTGCAGGGAAATAGCCTGGAACAGTCATCTACAATATACGTAATGGCAAACTTAAACTTGTTTGAGTACCAAACAATTAAATGACTCTTGATAATTAATTTTGTAGTGACTTTGGCATGCATTTATGTGTATGCATAACCAAGCAGAGGCTCTGGAAAGTGAGCAGAATGTTCAAGAAGAATAGAAACGCTTCCTATACTAAACTATCCAGAACAAGTGCTCTTTTCCTAGCTGCCTGCACCCAACTCTAAACATTGGACTGGATCAAATGCAAGGTGTGGTGGTGTTTGTAGAGAAAACCAGCTCAAAGTACATATATGAACAATAGAGGAAAAATGTACTGTGAGCCACAGACTCACGTGCATGGAGAGAAAAGGCCTGTCTCCCGATAACTGTGCGTGAGGCATTCCTTTGACAAGGCGAGCCCTCTAACACCAGCTGGCAGCGGGGTTGCCTGTTATCACAGCTCTGCAATTAGAGCAACTTTACACAGGACTAGAAAGTTCTTTCAAAGGAGCAATCTGGAACCTAGAGCCTGAGAAATCAGAAACTTAAGGCCAATGGAGCATTTCATAAAATGTGGTAAAGACAGGAGTTGAAGAACATGGAAACAAAGGATCTAAATCAGGTCTGAGAAGAGATACTTCAGCCATCACACAGTGCATAACACTGTAGGTCCTGAATAATCATGAAATACAAACTTATTATTTTCAGCATTCTTCTCTATGTCTATTTAATCATTCATTCTTTATTAATTTCAGTGCTTGCATGAAACCCATCCAGGGCCAACAACGTTATTTACAGGCTAAGGACACTTGCTGGAGCCCCTGACTGCCTAGGCTCAACCTGCCAGAATCCAACTGCTGAAACGGAGGGAACCAACTTCTACACATTGTCGTCTGAGCTACACAGAGATGCACGTGCATGATCACCCACTCCCTATCTTAAAAAAATGTTAAAAAAGGAAACCTTTCTAGGTATTATTGAAGATAGATATCATCATAAGAGGATCTTAGGAGACTCAGAAGTTTGAGTCTGAGTTTGGAGAGATGTGCCCCATGTTGTTGGGTGGCTTGTTTTAGACCAGGTATGCTATAAGCCATAAGAGTCAGGACAGGAAAGGAAGGGATTTGTGTTAGATCAAAAGTAGCTGGAAACAGCTGTCAACAGCGAGAAGATTTGATATTAGATGGTCTTTGGAACAGAAGAAGGTGGGTCAGGATTTCACAACTGAGTGACCTACAACCATTCATCCATTCTGCACCCCAGTTTCCTCTCTGGGAGTCAGGGAGGGTATAAACACTCCATGAGTTCTTGTGCAGATTTGGTGAGTTTGTACACACCAAAGCATTTGCACATGCACACACACACACACACGCACACGCACACACACACACACACACACACACCCAGGTGCACCACTCAATAAGGATTAGTTAACATGATAACTATTATTGGTAGTTGATTGTGTATAGTTAATTGACTTACTAAAATAAAGGCTGATATAAAATAACTATTATTATCTGTGGATGGACTTGGATTCCATCCATGGATCCGATCCCCCAAAATGTGTTACAGGATTTTGTAACCAGATCATGGAAGCAATTTTGTGATTATTCAGTTTTCTCACTCATGTGATGGTCCTGATGCTGGAGCACCCTTGCTGTGTCCACACAGCTAGTGGGAGCAGGGGATGTCCCCTCCACTGCCTCTCTGCAGTAGGATTCCTGTCTGGTTTCTTCATGTAGAGGTGAAGAATTTGAATTATATTAACTCTGCCTCAAATTCAATTAAAATATAGGATCTTTGGTATCTCAGATCATTAATGATTGACCGGTTACTTCTTGTCTAAAAATGTGAGAACACAAGATTATTCTATAATGTAAATCTGCTGCTAGACACGTGTGTAGCTAACAGAAATGTGTGTAGCAAAAGTGACCGAGCAGGGTGTGCATGTGAATGCTATACTGTGATACATAGCTCCAAGCTAGAAGCTACTGAGAACCCCATGAGCAGTTGGATAGGCAATGGTGCCCCCCAAAAGAACCATGCATAAAGGGGAAAAAATCATGGTTTGTGTTGCAGATCATGTAAAGTCCTCAGATAATACTCTTGAGAAGGGTGGTTACTCCACTGCGGGAGTGTGGAAGGGTGGTCACCATGAGTGGTACAGCAATTTCTGACATTGGAAGTGTTGATGGTATTTTATAATTTTTAATAATATGTATGTGTGTACTGGCTGGGTATGTGTGTCAACTTGACACAAGCTGGGGTTATCACAGAGAAAAGAAATGTCCCCATGAGATCCAGCTTTAAGGAATTTTCTCAATTAGTGATCAAGGGGGAAAGGCCCCTTGTGGGTGGGACCATCTCTGGGCTGGTAGTCTTGTTTCTATAAGAGAGCAGGCTGAGCAAGCCAGGGGAAGCAAGCCAGTAAAGAACATCCCTTCATGGCCTCTGCATCAGCTTCTGTTCCCTGACCTGCTTGAGTAATGAACAGTAGTATGGAAGTGTAAGCCGAATAAACCCTTTCCTTCCCAACTTGCTTCTTGGTCAGGATGCAGGAATAGAAACCCTGACTAAGACACTGTGTTTGTGCCTGCTGCTGTTGATGAATGCCACGGTCTCTCTGTGTGTGGATGTCAGAGGGCAACCCGGGCTGCCCTTGTCGTTTATCTTGAGGTAGGGTCTCTTGCTGGTTGCTGCTTGCTGATGTCAGGCGTGCTGACCCAGATACTTCTAGGGGTTCTTCTACCTGTACCACAGTAGAACTAGGATTTCTAGACAGATTTATATGGATTTGGGGACCTAGGCCCATCTTCTCAGTTTGGCAAGTGTTTTACCTGCTGAGCTCTCTCGACGGGTCTCTCTTTATCTCTTCCTCTTGGATCCAGTTGCACCGATGCGATCACCTTATGTGAATCTATGATTTTTCCCTTTTTTGTTTGTGAAATATGTGCACATCTTTCTACAGGGACGATACTTCAGTAAAACAACAAGAACCAAGGAAGGCAGGAAGGCAAAAGCTCCACTCTTATCTGCCAGTGTTTCCAGCCCTGGGGGTAGAGGGGAGCACTTGCGACAGGAGCTTGGTCCTTGGACTATAGGGTCTGTTTAGTGAACCACAGAAGAAGCAAGAAGAAGCAAACAGGTACTGGTCATTTCCCCATCATTTTGGCCAAAAAAAAAAAAAAAATGTATCTCATCACTTCACATAAAGGAACGGCTTACTTTGGCTCACGCCACTAGAGAATCAGCCCACGGTCTTTGGCGTCATTGTTTTAGGGTCCCCGGTAAGGCAGTGCATCATGGGAGGAGTCCACGAAGACCGGAAGATGGACACCGCATCCCACAGGGAGAGAAAGGAAGAGGAGGGGCTGTGCTCCCTCCATGCTCTACAGGGTTACTCCCCAATGACCTCACTAACTAGCCTTCACCAGATTCCACTTGCTAAATTCTATCAATGGAGTCACAGGCCCCAGCCTTCGATACTTAGTTCTGCCAGCAACACTCCAGGTCCAGGTTATATCTGGTGGGAATTCCTGTATGAACCATGTAGCTGTCATGTAGTCTACACATATTTCTTTATGTTCACTTGTTCTTACAATGTATGCCAGCTCTCATTTTGTCTCAAAGATCTTTCAGCTTGTTTTTTGTTTTTGTTTGTTTGTTTGTTTTTGGTATAAGACAGAATCTCCCGTTTTTCAGGCTGATTTGTAACTCCTCACATAGCCAAGGAAAGTCTCCCACTTGTCTCCTCCTGCTTCCTCCTCCCTGGTTCTAAGATCACACCCTTTGAGCCACATCCCCAGCTGACTTCTTTCAAAGACTCCTTAATTCTATTACCATCTTTTGTCTCGTCAGGCTCTTGATTTCCAAGTGGTTTTAGACTCATCTTTGGTCAGCCTGTCAATCTACATGTGTCAGTTACCACAATGTGTTGATGTCTCATAAAAAAAAATATAAATACAAGAAAGGTAGACAAGCTTGCCATGACATCCCGAGGGTATATGGGACCTAGCACAACCACCTGAGTGACCGCAGTAGGATCTGTTTACAAAGGGAAGACAGTTTGCTTTCTAAGACCCATTAGTTACTCAGTTAGGAACCTCAGATACACATGTACAACCTTACTTTATGTCAAGTCATAGGTTACCAAGTTGTACTATAATTGCCTTCCAGAGAGAAAGGATATTTTAATTATTATGCTTAATTGGAAAGAGAGAACAATTGCAAAGGCGAGGGTGTATGTGGGGGGTCACAATGTGCTTTGATGGGGTAAATGGAGTCCAAGAACCAATCGGAAAGGGCCGAGGAGGAGGGGATGCGCAGGGACATTTTTTATTAGGACCACACAAAACTACCCCGAGAGAAGCAAAGAACAGTTTTGACTAGGGGAAGCTCACACTTCATTTTAATTCCTTTGAGTGTGTCAAACGTCCGAGAATAAGTGAGAAGTGTGTGAAGCCATCGACTTGGGATTCTAAGCAGGTTAACTGTGTTCCTTAATATTTTGTGATCCAGTATCGGTCCCTAATGGACTTGCAGGCACACCCTACCCCACCGTTTCTGAAATCCCGTTTTCTGAAGGTTTCCCCTTCTGCCCAGTATGGCTCTGGCAGTATGGCTTGTAGTTGAATGTTGGAGAGAAAAACATGGCTCCATCAGAGAGATCTGGCAGCAGATAGCAGACAACAGCCTCAGTTGATTGACTGGTGGCCTCTCACCTATTCTGGGCCTGTCCTGTCTTCTAGAACTCCTGTTTGGGCCGGTCTACTGCAGTTTGAATGTGTTAGGATTCCCATATGAGCACTTGATCCTCACGAGGTGCTATGTGGGAAGGTTGTGGCACTGTTATGGGGTGGAGCCTCGTCAGAGGAAGTGATCACTGGGGGTGGGACTTCAGGGCTTTCAGCCCAGTGCCACTTCCCTGTCTGCACCCTGTTTTCTGACTACTGACAGAATGTATGCTTCCACCGCCAAGTATGGACTGTGTCTGATCTCCTCTGATTGTATGCTGGAATAAACTAGTCCTCTGGTCAGTTGCTTCTTGTCATGTGTTCGAGCTTAGGGATAAGAAATGTACCGAATTCACGTTCTTAGAGAAAGAAGCTCTTCCCTTTGTGACTTTGTGTAATGTGTTCATGCTCTGTCATGTGCAGAACTCAACAGGAGCAATGAGTGGTGTGTACGTGCATGTATGTGTGTATATGTATGTATGCATATGTGTATGTATCTGTGTGTGTGCTCTGTGTGTATGCGTGTGTGTATGTGTCTGTATGCGTGTGTGTGTGTGTGTGTGTGTGTGTGTGTGCACTCGAGCATGTGTGAGTGCATGCATACATGCATGGGTGCGCGCATGTGTGTGCATGTGCATGCCTCTGTATGTGTCTGTGTGTATGCATGTGTTTGCATGTGTATGTCTGTGTGTAGGCGTGTATGTGTCTGTGTGTGCATGCATGTGTGCCTGCATGTGTGTGTCCGTGAGTGGGGTATGTGTCTATTTGTCTGTGTGTATGCCTGTGTGTGTGTGTGTAATGGGAGGCACACTTGGACAATGGGCCTGTTTAAAATAAAGTCATTTTGTCTTCGCTTCCCCCATTCACAAGGCCCAGCAGTCGTCTGCTGTTTTATTACATGAGAGAAAACATTATTTAGCGTGAAATGGCAAGTGGATTTCTATGCTTGGAAACTCGCTTCTTACCTTCCTCTGACTACACAGGGCCCGTTCCATGGACCACAGCAAAGGCTAAACAGACACCTGGACGATCAGCTCAGTACCCTGCTGTTCTGAAGCATCGTAAAAACCATAAAGGAGTAAATACACACTTTAGAGTCCAAGGGGAAAGTCTCTCTCTCTCGCACCATACTGGATTCGTATTTCATTTAATGGAGAAGACTGCCGACATCACCCCATGGGAAAGCTGGTGGTTCTGCCAACTCTTTTGTCTTCCAAAAGAAACTGGCATATGGGTATCGACACTCCCATGCCGGTTCCTTGGCTTCTCGGCCCTCACAGTAGTGTCCACGTGGGAAAGTGGAGATCCCTTCCCACAGCTGTGCCTGGGCAGGGACCACAGGCAGAAGATGAGATGCCGAAGTGAAGGAGCGCAGAAACACAATGCATGGAGACTGGGGCCGGAAACCCAAGGTGATGTAGACACCAGATTCCAGTGCATGCTCTCTGGATGCTGGACGGTTGTGTTTCAGCCACTACTTGAAGCCGTGCAAAGTCTATATATGTTACTCTTTCTTTCTATCTTCCCAACTGGGAAGTTGTACTTCACTCCTAACTACTCACTTCTCTCTCTGTTCTTAGGACAAGGCTGAGGGAACAGGCGTCTTGGGACGATGACAGCCTTTTTCCCTCAGCTACTAGAGAACACTGCTGAGACCTGTGCAAGCATTGCATTGCATTTCTGGATCTGGTGGGACCAGAAGGGACATAAATTCCCCATGAAGAGCTCACCTGGCCACAGGACCCGGAAGACAGGCTAGGAATTTGTGCTGATTCTCAATGCCAGAGGATGCTTCTCTGAGTTTTAATTCCATCCTTCAGGCAGGCAAGTTGTCCAGCCTCCTTGAGACTCTGAGGTTGTCTTTGCAAAGGGTGAGATAGGTTTATCTTCATTGTTACGTGAACTCAGTGAAAACCGGTGTGTGGGAATAGCGGGATGTGTTCTCCCTCCTTGTGAGTTACCAATGCCTGTAAAGGGTATGTTTCTAAGAAGGAAAAACCATAACTTCTGCAAGATCTGAACGTGTGTCAAAGATCTTATTCAACTATTAATAGGTAGTTGAATAATTAAATAAGCATGGAAGGGGAAAGTCAAAGAAGAAATTAATTTAAAAGACCAGGATATGGAAACCAAATGCTCTCAACAGTGCTGATCTCCCACCCCCCACCCCGGTCAGGAAGTGTAAGTGTCTCCTCTTTCCTAGTTCCAAATTCCCTGACATGGCTCTCTGTAATTACTATTAATTCTGAGCTGAGTTCCCACTTTTACACTCACCTCACAGGAAAGACCTGCCTCTCAAATGTCATACATCTCTTGCTCCTGAAGTCCACATTAACAGGATAAAGACTGCCATCTGTTCCACATACTCTGTGCTCTGTACTCTGGCCCACCCTGCCAGCCACTGTTACCAAGCCTTTCATTCCTGACGATAATTCACCAGATTGGATTGAAGTCAAAATGCGGGGAAATATGAGGAAAGGAAGGGAAGAACACTGGACTTGGTGGTGTCAGGGATTCAGCCACTTAGAAAATAATCTCTGTTAAAACTAAACCCACGAGTGGCATCGCACACTCAAGCAGGAAAGCCCACAGGGTGCTGGAAACTGGGCCTGGCCTTTCATTTTCAGCAATTTAACCAAGTTGCTTGCTTTCTCAAATTTTTGTTTAGTCACTTATAATTTATGGTAACCGTGGAACTTAGTATCACCCAGATGTTAAATCTAATACAAAAATGCACACACACACACACCCCCAATGAAAAAGGAAAAAAAAAAAAAAAGCAAAGCTTCATCAAGTGATGCCCAGGGGGACTTATTAAGTGGATTTTATTTAAGGCGTCCGATTCACCAGACTGAAGCAAAAGTCTTTAAAACAAACTTTCTACTTGAAAGCGATTGGCTTTGGCTGGAGCAGGCAGCTCACCTGTGAGCCACCCGGGCCATGCATTTTAATAATCTTTCCTTATGCTCAACTTGACTCCTTGCTGCCGGGCCTGGATGGCACAGATGGGGCCAATGGACATCAGGGTCCCTGCCTCGGTGACACACTGTGGCATCAGGGATTTCAGGACGATGGCGTCACGGCTGTGGATGCAGACTTGTATCTCTCTTTGATGAAACCCTGGACGTTTCCCGTGCAGAGTCCAATGGCTTCACGGTCTAGCTTTGTCTCTTCTGCCATGAGCTCGAATCCCGTGTGACGTGTTTGAGTCCCACCTCTGCACCCTCAGGCACTGATCGCATGCATTTGGTGGCTCAGCTTGTGTGGTATGCAGTGACCTCCACTCCGTGGCATGAAAGAACCATTTTAGGCATGGAGCCAATATGCAGTGTTTGTAATAGTCGGGAAGACAGGAATCAAATCCAGAAAATCGCCTTAGACCTGCCGGGATGGGGATGAACAGAAAAGCAAGAGGAGGAGGTGGAGAAATCGTAAGGCTGTGTGCCACCGGTGGAGCCAGAACTGTGTGAACGTTCAGGAAAAAGTTAAAGATGGAACTCCCACATAAACCAGAAATATTGCCCACATGAGAAAAGCAGCCGGCCCCACGGAGAGATGATCGGCTATAAGAAACCGTGTGTGCACAGGCTGGAATATTATTTGGCCAGAACAAGAAATTTCTTCTAGTATACAAATAATATGACTGAATAATCATGTTTTCTTTACTGTGATTTTTGCTATTATTTTATTATATATTATTATATTATTACATATTATACTCTATATACAATATATCATATTATCATTATATTATGATATATAATATACTACCATGTTATAATTATATAATATATTATATAAAATAACATTATTTACTAGTTATGATATAATATTTATTATTATATAACATTATTTCTTATATTATTTATTATTACATATATTATTATATTATTTTGCCATTTCATGAATGTAGCATTCTTATTTTTTTTTGATTTTTATATCAAACTATTACAAGGAGAAGAACATGAAAGCTAAACACAATGTTTAGTTTTTAATTTTTTAAGCTAGATAAACTAGGAAACAAACGAATAGAAAGAAAGATTTGATTGATGTATCATGATGGGAAGAGAAGGGAGTTAGCGACCCCCTAGTCTATCTTGAAAATATTGGCATGAGCTTTAAGTTTTTGTTTTGTTTAGTTTGGGGAGATTATATATGATGATAATGGTGGTGGTGACGGTTGTCGTGGTGGTGGTAGTGTTGATGATGACGGTGGTAGTGATGACTATGAGACAAAATCTCAATCAGTGATTCAGCTGGCTTGACACTAACCCTGTAGCTACATTTTCCTGCCCTAAGCCTCTCAAATCTTAGATTTTAGGCATAAGAAGCCACATTCAGATGAGAGAGACACAGTGTGTGGGGGCAAGAGGTCTGCATAATGAAGTCCTTGTCAAGGTGTGGGCTGGGCACCATTTATCCTCTATGGGATACTTTCATGGGTTGGTAACGACATATGGTCTTGGTTTGGACTTGTGCCTCAGCTTTCCCAATGCCGGAGTTCCCAGCATGTACCACCATGCCTGACTTTTCTTGTGGTGTTCCTCATGCATGCTAAATAATCTTGTTGGCCTCTTCAACTAAGCGGGAGCCATGCATTCCTACCCAGCAGCCCTGAGAATATGATGAGGAGCTGCCAGCCACCGGGGGTGGGGGTGGGTAAATTTCCTGGTGGCCTCAAGCAGTGCACAAGGCTGAGGTCACATCTTGAGGCATGAGGAATGCCTCAGGGATTTGTCATTTGTGAGTGGACACGCACCTCCAGTTTGGATTGAAGTCAAAGGTAGATTTGTGAGAACTAGACAAGCCTGAACCAGTGAGAAACCAGATGCGAAGAGAAGTCAGATCGCCTGATGTGCTGGGCTCAAAGCAAAGGATGTGTTAAGATAGGTGTGTGTGTGTGTACATGTATATGTTATAGGTGTGTGTATGCATGTGTATAGGTGTGTGTATATTGTCTGTGTATTTAGGTGTGTATATGTGTGTGTATGTATGTGTATGAGGGTGTGTGGTATGTGGGTTTAGGTGTGCATATATGTGTAGGTGTGTATATTGTTTGGGTATGTGTGTGTAGGTGTGTATATGTGTGAATGTGTGCATGTGTGTATATATGTGGTATGTGTACGTGTGTGTATATTATCTGTGTATGTAGGTGTGTAAATGTGTGTATGTGGTGTGTGTGTATGTGTGTATATGTTATTGTGTGTATGTGTTTATATATGTGTGCATATGTGTGTATATGTATGTGTATAGGTGTATATATGTGTGTGTATATGTGCATGTGTGTGTACTTGTGTGCATCTGTGTGTATTTGTGAGTGTATATGTGTATATGTGTGTATGTATGTGTGTCTTGTACATGTCTATGCACATGTGTATGTGTGGTTGTTCACATGTTTGTACAGCTGGAGTTGACTTCGAGTGTCTTCTCTAATGTTCTCCAAGTTATCTTTTGAGTGTGTTTCTCAGTGACTCTGCTGTTCACCAGTTGACAAGACTGGATGACAGCACACTTCAGGGATCATCTTTGCTGCTCCCTGACCCCCAGTGTGGAATTGCAGATATGTGGCCACACTCAGCCGTGAAGACCATGCTGGGATCTGATCTCAGGATCGCATGCTTGTGCAGCAAACACCTTATTAACGGAGACATCTTCCATTTCACTGGGATACACATGTGTTCCAGAATGTCTATATTGAATATGTGTAGCTTTATCTCCCCTTCATATTATTCATTGAATATACAGTATGGCAGTTACATAGTTATTGTGTGTGTATGTGTGCAAGTGTGTGTGTGTGTCTTGTACATGTTTATGCACACATGTATGTGCTTTCTAAGTTATGCAAAGGTGATCTAAAATATTTGTGATTATATATGTGCCAGGATACAAGCAAAGACTATGCTATAATCCATCCATCTGTCTGTCTGTCTGTCTGTCTGTCTGTCTGCCTGCCTGCCTGCCTGCCTGCCTGCCTGCCTGCAGAATCTGCTGATGTTGGTCCTGTAGTTAACCTTTACTCTGCCTTATATATCAGAGGATGGAAATATTTCTCTATGCATGGGACAGATGTGCGCATGCAAGTGTGTGTGTGTGTGTGTGTGTGTGTGTGTGTGTGTGTATGTGACAGAAAAGGGGAAGGAGAGATGTTTTATGTGTGTGAGAGAGACAGAGACATGCAGAGAGAATGGAGCCTATGTACACTCATCCCCCACCCTGCCTCCCCAGCTTTGTGGGTCCAGTTGGCTGACATCTACTTCTGTTTAACCCATTCACATCAACACAGTGATAACGGTGGAAATTCTGCCTCTAAAATAAAGTCTGTGAATATATCTTAGCATAACTCCAATAATTAGCTATTAATTAATATTCCAAAGAATAACTGACTTTTAACACATAGCCACAGACCTTATGCCTCTGCCACTCATTTGATTGGTCCCAAAGATGGCATGGTCTGGCCAAGGAACAAAGAAGATAATTACTCTCCCTAAACTTTGAGAACATGGAGGGAAAATGGTCAAATCCGTTTTTTTAAACCATTAAAAATCGTAAAGTTATGATCCTTTTGCAAACCCACGTGTGTCTGCTGTAGAGGAAACATGAAGAGCAATGCTATTTTGTTTTAGGAGTGTGGGTGTTCTGCCCATATACATGTCTGTGCACCATGTGTGTGCCTGATGCTCACGGAGGCCACACAAGGGCATCAGCTGCTTGGCAGGTGCTGGAAACTGAACTCAGCAGCATGCTCTCTTAACCGCCGAGCCATCTCTCCAGCTCCTTCTGTTGATATTTAATGTGTTCTAAGGATGGCTTTTAAGATTCAGGATCTATCACTTGGGATCACAGTGAAAAATATTTGGGGGGGGGCAGAGGGGAGGGGAATCGGGCATTTTTTTAAAATTCTGAATCCATGTTTGGCCTTAGTTTGCAACCCCATGTCACTGAGATCTGTAAAATCTCATAAGAGTTACTACTTTACTTTGAACCTATTTTTAAAATGCCTTGTCTTTCTAATGCACATACTAGACCTCTGTAGCCCCTATATTAATATATGTGGAAGCATGGACACAGGTCGTAATAAAATGTGCCTAAAGCACCCAAAGGCCTCATTAACATGAGGACATCCATGGTAACACTGGTGAAGGGTAGAACTCTTGAACATCAATTCAAAGATGTCTCCCATAGCTTCTGGGAATGGTGGTACCAAGCTGGGAAGCCAAAAGGGCTGGGAAGGGCAACCAGTTCTGAATCTGGCTCTAATCTGAACAGTTTACATGCAGAGTTTTCAAAAGCAGACGTTTGCGGTGAAAATACTTAATACCCAACATTTCATGTTAAGTCTGCACGCTTTCCAAATAAGGTGTCCTCCGTACTTCTAAATTACCAAGTATGAAAGCCGTAATGTTCTGTGCTCCCGAGGGGCAGAGAGTAATTCAGACATGAAGTCATTTTAATAGAAATCATTCCTCTTTTCTTGGCAAGAGAAGAATTTCAGTAGATTTTTTTTTTTTCAAAATTACCAAATACCCTTTCCCGGAGGATCCGTGCTGGCTCTTAGCATGTTTCTCATTTCATTTAACACAAATATTTTGATCCTCTGGGGGCAATCTACTCAGTTACAGTGTCTGCATCACTGTCTCCCAAAGATAAATGAGGTGCTTTCCTTCAAAACGGACACAGAAGAGGTAAGGAAAATGATCATAACCCTAAGAAGAAATTTCTAAAAAGAAACCCCTCTGCCCGAGCCCTGCAGATGGGAAACGGCTCCATCTCTAAGCCATTGTCTTCAGGGGCTGTTTGCAAATAGGAAGATTTTCTCCCTGAACATCTGCTCGAGGGCAGGAGAAGGCAACTGTGCAAGGTGATGGCGCCCTGCTCTTCCCCAGGTCAAAGGTGGTATTATCTTCCTGGGTTGCTGGGTGAAGAGGGATCTGGAAGCTGAGTCTGGACTTAACGACAAAGGGCTCTTGGGTTGAGCAAGCAACTCTGTTCCAGAGTGGTCAGAGAGAGTGCCCTTCACTTGATTCCTTGAACTGGACCTGACTCCATCCAAACTAGCACACTCCGTTTTACAAATGATTTCTATTTGCATTTTGTGCTTATGGGTGTTTTATCTGCCTGTGACTTTGTATAGCACATGCACGCCTGGTGTGCTTGGAGGCCAGAAGAAGGCTTCAGAATCCCTTTGACTACAGTCACAGATGGTTATGAGCTGGAATGTGAGTGCGGGACTTGAACCCGGTTCCTCTGAATATGAGCAGCCAGTGTGTTTAATCAGTGAGTCATCTCTCCAGTCTGGCTAGCATATTTCTAAATAATATACAGCTTATTATCAGTGTCTATCCAGAAACATCCTCAGCTCCCAAGATCTGAAACAGAATATTTAGATCTGTCATTAAAAATGCTAATTCATCCCTCTGAAAATTCCAGAGGAGTTTCCCATGTTTCTACATAACAAATCAGTTGTGTGACAAGGTGTAAATGGGTTATATTATGACATATTGGCCAGCGAGCCTGCAGAAAACTCCAGATTTGAGGGAGTTAATTCAGTGGTGACAATGTCAGGGACCATGAAGTTCTAAGAACTTTCTGGAAGTAGGTAGGTATTTCTGTTCATCAAAGTAGAAATGTTTCTGTTCTTTAGCTGTTTATGGTTCCATTGTCAATGTCAGCATGTGGACATGTGTGTCTCTGTGTGTGTGTAGATGTGCATGTGTGTGTAGGTGTGCATATTTGTGTGCTTGTGTGTGTGTATGTTTGTGTGCATATATGCATATATGTGTGTGCATGTGTGTATGTGTGTGTCTGTGTATCTGTGTGTGTATAGGTGTGCATATGTGTGTATGTGTGTGTCTGTGTATGTGTGTGTGTGCAGTGAGTGCATATGAGTGTATACAGGCATATGTGTATTGTAAAAGGCTTTTTTTTTAAAAGTGGAAGGCGCTAAACCAGCTTTCAATTAGACCCATCTTCAAATACATTTGCTTTCAAAGTCTCTCCCATAGTCCCCCAACATCCTAACCTTAAGCACTGGGTCTTGGATATCTATATTTGAATTAAAATTCTAGACTGTCAAAACAGGAGGCCACATACCATGGGTATCTTTTCATCGTTTTACCCTAGGATGATCACAGTGTCTGACATATAGGGATCAATAAATATTTTGGTCCCAGCAGTCTAGAAGGTGAGCAGAGCCAGGGATGGCTTCACCTGGGCTCTTCAGCTCTGCTCCAGCCACACAACATGGACTCATGTCTGCTATAAAGGTGCAAGGTCAGAAGAGCCCTAATGTACCAGCAGCCCACTGTCACGGTGGCCTTCGGGATGCTCCGATTTTCATTACCCGAGGAATCCACATCTCTGGGAAAGATAATTGCCCCATGTTTTTACCTGAAGTTACTGGCCCTTTTGGAGGACAGGAAAAGCTGCTCTCTAAAACTAACATTGGCTATTTAAAAAAATAAAATTGTTTTGAAGTCGGGGGTTTTATGACCAGTCAATTTCTTAGAATTTCTGAAAGTCGTATGAAAAACTAGGATAGAGCTATTTCAAATTTAACTCCATGGAGGCTCTTCCTAAGAAAGCTTTGGCTCTCTTAGCATTCTTAGATTTAGCTATATATAAATAATACAATAAAAACTTTATTAGCTCCTCAGCCTCTCCTCATTTTTACCATTCTTTTTAACTTCCACTGGCTCAGAACGAGTCAGCCCAAAGTCAAGTGCATCATTTAAGCCTTGTCCTAATGAGGCTGGTTTGGGCATTACATTTGCTATGGCCAATTTTAGGCTACTTGGGGGTTTACCTAACACAGCTCAATATTACAAATATGTACCATTCCGATGTCTTCTGAGATGTGGGGTTCAGCTTGACTATAAGTCTATATCTGTCTCTACTAAAGAACAAATTAACATTACTGTGGTAGTTTGAATAAGCTTGACCCAGGGAGTGGCACTATTAGAAGGTGTGGTCCTGTTGGAGTAAGTGTGTCTCTGTGAGTGTGGGCTTTAAGAACCTAGTCCTAGCTGCCTAGAACTAGTCTCCTCCTAGCAGCCTCCAGATGAAGATGTAGAACTCTCAGCTCCTCCTGCACCATGCCTGCCTAGACACTGCCATGCTCCTGCCTTGATGATAATCGATTGAACCTCTGAAGAACCTGTTAAATGTTGTTTAACATTAACAGCCCCAATTAAATGTGCTTTTTAAGAGTTGCCTTGGTCATGGTGTCTGTTCATAGCAGTAAAACCCTAACTAAGACAATTAGTTAACACCAATAGATAACACAAAGTGCATTTTGACCATCAGCTATAGATTAAACTCTGTGCTGAGCACTTCCTACATAACCTTCATCACAATGTCATTTTGAATGAGAGCTCGCTCCAAAATCACATTGCTATCATAGGAGAGTTGTTAAGATTCAAGTCTGGTTTCCTTAATCCTAAGCCCATCTCCTCCATGCTTGTAGGCCCGGCTCTTTCCATAACACCTTGAGTTTAGTGATTTACAACTGGTCAAAGATGGTCTCATTTATCATTGTGCTCACAAAGGATTGCTCATGAGGGATATATTTTGTCACATTGCCTTACGGGCAGAGGACAGAAGTAAAAAGCAGTTATTTAGTAGTCAACATGGGTTTGGGCATGTTGAAAAAGGCCAAGTTGGCCTGGAGTCTTCGAGTCCAGAACCTAGTTTCCAATGCCAGTACTGTTAGACTCATGGTATCTGGCCTCCAGTGAATCTTCTGTGC
This sequence comes from Mus musculus, assembly GCF_000001635.26. Taxonomy (NCBI): domain Eukaryota; kingdom Metazoa; phylum Chordata; class Mammalia; order Rodentia; family Muridae; genus Mus; species Mus musculus. The sequence continues at coordinate 68,984,677 of NC_000076.6, read as the reverse complement.
AATTGTACCTGGCAGTGAAAAACAAAAGATCTCACGCATCTTAGAGTGAATCAGACATACAAAATCAGCCAGTCCTCCAGACTTCTGATCTATCAGGATCTTACATAAATATAACACTGAAGCAGGATTGTCAAGCAAGGCCTTGGAAGTCAATATCCAGTTCATACGAGAGCATAACCAGATGCATAATTATACAATTTAGAGTCAAAAGATTAAAAGGTGGAGACCCGCCCACTGTGAGTGGCTTCATGCCTCTGGTCAGGGTGATCTTGGATTGCATAGAAATAGACAAAGAGAGTGAGCACCAGCCTGCACTCATGGCTCCCTATTTCTGACTGTGGACAACGGCCCCAGGCTTCTGAAGCTGTGACTCCTTCCTCTGATGTAGTGCAACCTGGACCTGTGAGCTAAAACCAACTCTTTTCCCAGGAAAGTGCTTTTGTGAGGGGATTTTATCACCAGAAATGAACCTAAGGCAAGCATACAATCCATACCAAAGTCTTAACCTAAAAGTTGGGTTCCATTTGAATTCTTGTCAGCTCTATGGTAGGCAAAATGTCATTTCTGTTCAACACTAGAGAATGCTCTGAAAGACTGTACTGTAGATGAGAGGAAAGCCGAATGACACGTAGTTTGAGAGAAAATATTGATTTATATTTGCTGACCTTCTACTAAGACATGTTGTCCTGGAACAGTTAACATGATTATTTTTTCTTTTTGTTCTGACATTGGCCACAAGAATCCAATGGGATATACTGTTTCAGAATATCCTGGGAGAGGGTGTGCGTAGTGGGGCTTGGTAAAGATTAGTAGGGAAGGCATCAAGACCAGTGTGGAACATCATAATCTTTGACATTGTTATGTAAATTGAATGAGGAGAAGAAAGAGAAAGTGGGAGGTGTTTTGTGAAGGGGTTTTAACAAAGAATGGAGAAAATATTTGTTTACTCCCAAGTTTACTATTTATATTTGCTTTCTGCTTTCTGTCCCCACTCTTCCCATTTTATATATGTGTATTTGTGTATGAACATTCCTCTGTGTGTGTGTGTTTGTGTGCGCATGTGTGTGTTGTGTGTTCGTGTGTATGTGCATGCATGTGTGTGTGTGAGTGTATGTATATGTATGCATGTGTGCATGCATATGTGTGTACATTCCCGTGTGTGTACATATGTGCATGTGTATATGTGTGTGTGCATGCATGAGCATGTGTGTGACTGTTTATGTACATTCCTGTGTGTTTGCATGTGTGTGTGTGTGCATCTTATACATTTTGGGGTGGCTTGTAACATCCTTGGCTTATACCTCATAGATGCCAATCCTGACATAAATGTTTGTGGCTTTGTGAAATGTATCCCGCAGAGCAAAATCTTCTATACCCAAGAGTTACCAGCCAAGAAAGGCCCACCTACAGGCAATTATTGAGCTCCTACTGTGTACATTGCTGTGGTGGCTAAACTTTGAGAGACTCTGGATTAGACACATTCAGGCTCCAAGTCTGACTACATTCAGGGGCAGAGGGTAAAGAAGAGATTACTCCACGCCAGCAGCTCCTACATGGAGATGGTTGTTTCATGAAATACAGAATACAGGAAGGAAAAGCCACTGCTTGGAAGTTCTTCATACACTTAGACAGTACTTAACAGAGGCAGCAAAAAGGGAGAGAACCTGGTTTTATTGCCATGGACACATGGGCACTAGTCAGAGAGGAGCAGCAGAGGCTGAGCTCCTCTGAGTAGTGGGGATCCTGGTGGAAGGAGCTTTAAATCTGTTTATCGGTAGAGCTGGACTCCAAGCTTGGTGGAGGCTGATCAGGAAGCAGGTAGACCAGAAGTCTGCAGGGAGGAAAGACTGGTGGTGTCTCCATTCAGGCTCACAGACATCCCACATTTGCCTTGTGTGATTATCAGGCTTCTCAAGGAACCCAGACTTCTGCCCAAAAAAGTTTTACTTTGCATCCCGCCAGTATCAAGGGAGGGAGATTTTGTCTCCAATGGTAATCACCACAATAGCATCAAACAACCCTTAGGATCGAGTGTTGCAAGTGCATCTATCTCACACAACAATGAAGCTGTTTCTTGGGACTAAAATAACTAGTTTCTGACTCGGGTTCATCCCACACTAGGTGGACTTCACACACCGACGTCAAAATAACTTAATGTAAGTGGAATGTGTTTGAGCTCACCACAAGCCGAGGAGAGGAGCAGAAATCAAGCCAGAGTGGCCACGTAAGGGGAAAATAATGTTCCACGTTGGTGATGGGGCAGCCCAGCAAGAGGGAGGAAAGCCTGATGAAACTTTACAGCATCCCCATCCCCGAAGCTCTCAGTGAGCAAATAGGGCCACACTTGGGCACACCAAAAATGTCAATTTAAAATAAATCCCTGCTGTGCCAGCATCTCCGGAAGCCAGCTGGCTCTATAATTTACAAAGGTGACAGGCAAAGCCATAAAGGTAAAATGGGGGTTTTCAATCAGGTAGCGTGAGATGAGAGGGAGAGAAATCATACCTGATTCCAGAAAAATACACTTCTGTTGGGTAACAGGTGGCATTAAAAAATTGCTGCTTGCTCCAAACAGGAGTTGTAGGAATGGATTTTCAATCTTACTCACTGAGTGGAAAATTATTTTAAAGGAAGTTTTAGGGCATGCTTGGGTAACATCCAAGTGGAAATATGTTTAGGGAGAAGGGGGAGGAGCATGATGATGGTGATGTGTAATATCCAAAATGAGTTCAAGACCACCACAGTACCTTCCCCCTTTGAAAAGGACTTTCCAAACTGTACTAGCAGGCCAAGTGCAGAGCCAGATAAGGAAGCTGGTTGACTAAACAAATGTAAAAACATAGTTTTAGCAGTCAATATGATTAAGCCTGCACCTACCAAAACAATATTAGCCATTCTCAGAGAAATAACCATAACAAAAATAACAGTTCTCAGAAGAATTCTCCTGCCCCCCACTGAATTCTGAAAAAGACCACAAACCACCCTGATCTTGCTAGGATTCCCTGTAATGTTAATAACTGTGACTGACCCATAACTTCAAAATGTACTACTGCTTTGCTGACCAAATCATAATAACCCACTGTGGGGGCAGACCAAAGGGTTACTTAGTCACTATGCAAACCAACTGATGCCTGAAAGGACTACTTGCTACACCACTGAGAACCCTGTTCCCAAATCTGCCCCTTACAAAGGTATAAAAAGTATGTTCTTTATTTGTTCTGGGTCTCTCCCCTGGCCTGTGAGCTGAAAGGGGAGTTCCCAACATGTTGGATCAATAAAATTCCTCATGTGGTTTGCAGTGATGGCAGTTTCTGTGGTCTTTGTGAGTGAGAGTCTTTTGATGAACTCCAACAATGGCAGTTATGGTGGTGGTGATAATGGTGATAATGATAAAGAAGAAGAAGATGATGATGGTGCTGAAGATGGTGGTGAAGGTGATAGTGGGGGAGGAAGAAGAAATTTTATAAAAGGGGTTGGGGTTGGGGGTAAGAATGAGGAATTAGGGGCTGAAGAGATGGCTCAGCAGTTAAGAGCATTGACTGCTCTTCCAGAGGTCCTGAGTTCAATTCCCAGCAACCACATGGTAGCTCACAACCATCTATAATGGGCATCTGATGCTGTCTTCTGCTGTGCCTGAAGACAGTGTCAGTGTACCCACATATATGAAATAAATATGGCTGGAGCGGGGCCGGAGCAGAGCTGGAGTGAGAAGAGCTGGAACAACAACAACAACAACAACAACAACAACAACAACAACAACAACAACAAAAAAGAGTGAGGAATTAATCTTACTTTTCCAGCTAAGTAATCAACTGGGGTAACATGACCTATATAAAGTGCATACAAACCATTGAAACTCAATTAGCAAAGGTGGTTGGGCCTTTATTCGAGGTTCTTGATTTCTTCCTCTCCTGTGAGTGCTGTAGCCTCATCTCTCTGTGTCCAAATAATCAGAATGTAGACAATTGTATGATTTCTTCCTTGACAGTTAACCCCCTGCCTCATCTCGACAAGAACGAGCAGAGGTAGTAGCAGAAAGAGCTACAACCAGAGCTGGTGAGCCTGGCAGAACTTCCCTGTAACTTCCAACATTCAGCTGTGTGTGCGCTGACCATAATAAGACAGCATAAGTAGAATAGCATTGTTGGTAAAGGAACCTTGAGTTCTGAGGGTGGAAAAAATGTGGATCCGAACCTTGCCCTTTTAGGATGACCAGCCTAAGCTTTTTATGCCTTTGAGTATAGATAAAGAGCATACATTATGCATAAGGAGAGGTACTAGGTTAAAGAAACTTGTCTTAACAGAGTGCTCCCTGCCTCGGGGCTTATGTGAAAGTGTGTCTGTGCCTGTGCCATCATAGTTAGCACTGCTCCAGATAAGACAAAAAGGGCCACTCTTCCCATACTACCAAGCAAGAGACTAAGGGGGTTGAAGGGCTTCCTCAGCCGCTGAGGAGAAAGTGAGTGGATTTGACTTTGGACTAGCTCAGTTGTCTCCAGCAGTGATAACTTCCAGTCCGACCCTGAGGTGACACGTGATACACGCCAGCACCCGTGGTTCTCATGGCTACCTTCCATCCACTCTGGAGTGACAAGGCATGCCAATAAAACAAAGGGGTTGTTTTTGCTGGTGACATCTTTCAAAGTCAGGGCTGTGAACGGACACAGATGTGAAAGGCTAAGGCAGACTCGTGAAGCAGTTTCACTGAAGCAGACATAGGAGAGAGAATATTCTGCTACAGCACACATGTGAAACGTCACCTGATGTAGGAGCCATCATTAAAAATAAGGTTTGAAAAAATTAAAGTTACAGGTGGTGCTATAAATTAAAGTACATGTTGGGTGCCAACTGTAACTTTAATTTTTTTCTAACTTCATTTTAAATGATGGTCCTTAAATGATTTTAGCCCACCACCCACCAGAGATAATAGAAAAGAAGATATATAAAAAAATATAGACCTGTTTAGAAAGGTTCTTTGGAACAATTCTAGTCTATATTGTCTGAAAAGCAAAAGTTCAGTTAACAGACAGCAACATTTGCAAACATTTCATAGATACATCAACTGTCCAGTTCAATAGAGTCAGCTTAGCAACAGTGGAGACACAACCTAGCAGAGACAGCCAGGCCTCAGCTTCAGCTCGAATCAACAGAAGAGAGCAACAGGAACACCAAGAAAAATTCTTGGCAGTGCCTGTCTCAGGGAAGCGAGGATCAGCGAAGACAGGAGACCCACAAGTGTTGTACAACTAGCTATACCAACAAGCCAAGCTCTGTGTCAGTCACTCCATGAAGTCCTATTTATACCCTCCAAACATCACATGTCCTCCATATGCCTTGCCTCAACATGGATCTTGGCTCAGCAAGTGTCTTACCTTAGCATGCACATCCAATCATTCCGAGTCCACAGAAGCGACAAGACACTACAATACACCACCAAAAGTTTTCTGGTGCATTTGTCTCTATAACGTTCCAACAAATACAGGTCAACTGCGCAGTACAAGGCAGACCAGTACATACATGTTAACACAGAATCCTTCATCACATGTCCTTTCAAGTGCTTGCCTTAGCAGAATATCCTCTCCTGTGTCTGCTTCAATGAAATGCTCCTTCACGAGTCTGCCTGAGTCTTTCGCACCTATGTACACTTTCACATGTTTGCCCCAACAAAACACCACTCAACTGACTTTCAAAAAAACTCTTGCATTTCCACTTCAAGTCCCTTTGTGTTGCTGTTAAACAAACAAACAAACAAACAAACAAACAAACATGATCTAGATAGTTTATAAAGAGCAAGCAGCCAGCTAGAGAAAGTCTAAGATGTACATGTTAGTGGATTCTGTCGGGAGATGATGTACTTCTAGCTTCATACACAATGATGTGTGTAGTTCTAAGCATTGATTTGTGTATATAATTCTGAACTTGTCAAGAAAGACACATCATGATGTATACAAATATCCCATCCCGTAAAATGCTCTGCTCTGGCCAAGCTCTTTCTACATTGTGCTATTGAGCCCATCTGCAGAAGCGCTAGCTTTGGCTGTTGTGTTTTTTTCACTTTTAAAGTATTCAGTTGGTTTCTCTTTATTTGTTCTTTTTTGTGTGTGACTTTTGTTTTAAAATTTCTTTCATCTGGGATAGTTCTTAGACAAGTCTTGTTCTGGTGGCTGTTGTAAAGTCACTGGTGGGTGGTTCTTATATTTGTGTCCTCTGATGCTCTTTTCTCCCATCGGAGCTTGGGTTTTCCTAGCTCCTGGTCAGGTGAGAGCTCTCAGGTTACATGCTGGGGATTCCTGAGCATGGGAACAGACAAAGGTATTTCACTTTCTGCTTTTACAGGTTGTTTTGAACACCGCTTCACCTAGGGAAGGTAAATTCTGTTCACTACCACCAGGGGGCAGTGGACATCTAGCCTCCTTCCTTCTCTATGGTTAGCACCATATCTTTCTTTGAAACTCCGTATTTGTTTTTGTTTTTTGTTTTTTGTTTTTTTTTGAGGCAGGGTTTCTCTGTATAGCCCTGGCTGTCCTGGAACTCATTTTGTAGACCAGGCTGGCCTCGAACTCAGAAATCCACCTGCCTCTGCCTCCCGAGTGCTGGGATTAAAGGCGTGAGCGACCACGCTCTGCCAATCTCCGTATCTTGTTCAGTGCCTGCTTATGTTTGCCTTGTGTGCAGTTCTAAGAGCTGTGACTGTACTTGATGAGGTTGTACTTGGTGATGTGGCTGTACTTAGTGATGTGGTTGTCCTTGGTATGGCTTCACTTGATGCTTTGGCTATAGCTGGTGTTGTTTTTACACTTGGTGAGGTTGTACTTGGTGAGGTTGCACTTGGTGAGGCTGTACTTGGTGAGGCTGTATTTGGGCTGGCTGACTTGGTGAGACTGTATTTGGTGAGACTGTACTTGGTGAGGCTGTACATGGTGAGGCTGTATTTATCATGGCTGACTTGCTCTGGTTATACTTAGTGTGCCTGCACTTTGCCTGACACACAGGGGATATTTATGCCATTTTAATCCTGAGCCACAATTTCAAAGATTATTTTTCTTCAATTTGCTCTATGTTGGCACATCAAAATATCTAAGGAAAATTACATACATGCAGTAGTCTTTGGTTTAAGGTTTGGGGTACTTGAGTTCCTAAAGAAACATGGACTTTCTCATGAGTTACTAACAATTCCTACCAACTACAGTCATATCAGACTTTTTGGTGAAAGTTTAAGTTAGTAGGGAAGCTAGCTGTTTTATTCTTAAGGAACAGTTTTTTTTTTCTGCTTCAATTTAAAGAGTCTGTTGGGAAAAGAACATGAAGAGAGCTAGAGAGGTGGCTCAGTGGTCAAGAGCACTGGCTGCTCTTCCAGTGGACCTGAGTTCATGTTTTAAACATCCACAAGGTAGCTCACACCATCTATAAGAGCAGTTCCAGGGGACCTGATGTCTTCTCCTGACCTCTGTGGACCCCAGGCATGCGTAGACATGCAGGCAGACAAAACACACATACCCATAAAATAAAAATTAAAAAATGTTTTAATAAAAATTTTAAAACAGTTTATAAATATCATAAAGAATTGAAAGTAAGGTCCTCATTCAGGTTGTCTGCTCTTGACAGGACAGAGTCACTCTGGAAAGGCACACAGTGGCATTGATTGTTAAGTAAATGCTTCATCCAAGGGACAGAAAACAGCATGCTGTAAGCCTTATTTTCCCCTTAACTAGAGTCAGGCTGCTGAGTTATGAGCTTTAACCACCATGTCACTGCCAAGGTTGAGCGCACGCCTTAATTACGGGCCAAGTTCTGCAGGAAAATCTACTTGTACTGGAGAAGCAGACAAACCACAGGCTCTCCCAGGGATGGAGCGATTCCCACGATAACTCCAGAGTTAGTAAATAGATTTAATGATGTTTACCTTTAATTCACAACCCCTAGACTGTTCAAGGAATGATAAACATCGGGACTGGGCAAATTCTTTCATGTAAAGAGTCAGATAATATTTCAATTTCTGAAGGCTTCATTATTTATTGTAATGACTCACCCCTACGATGCAGCGTGAGGGAAGCCACAGGCAAAGTACACACAGAATGAACTGGAATCGTTGTACCACAGTGAAACTTTACTCATTGCCTGGCATGGCTGTGCTCACTTTTAAGCCCAGAAGTTGGGAGGCAGAGGCAGGCAGATCTTTCCAAATTCAAGGACACCCTGGTCTATGTAGTGAATTTTAGACCGTGCAGACCATATAGTGAGAATTAATCTTAAAACCATAGGGAAAGCAAGCAAACAAACAACCAGAAAACAATTATTCATGAAAGAGGATTGAGTAATTATCATTGGGCCATTCCTATGGTATGCCATGAATGTAAAAGTCAGATTCATTACTGAAATACTAACATTTTCCTGCCCGTAGCTTATTTTCTGAAGATAAGTAATGCCCAAATGAGCTATTGCTAAGCAAATAAGCAAGAACCCTTTATCAATTTAAAAGGAGAACCATGTTGTTGTCAAATATAAACAAGGTTGTATTAGTTGGTGGCAAGGGAGACTTGACTGTTGACTGCCACTTCTAAAGCTTGCTGAGCATAAAAGGGAAAGTCAGAGAAAGATGTTCAAGTCTGTCATCCACCTATCAAAGTCTTCACCTAGATAGGTGGTTAGATTGCTTAGCCTGCTGTATTTCCTGGGCAATGCAAGTTTTTGAACCTTGAGATTTCCTCAAGATAAATAAATGCTTCTCAAAGCCATGGTCCATTATGTCAGGCACTCAAATATGTGTCTGTGGAGACTTCTATGATTTTGAATGAATAAATGAATGAATGAAAAATGAATGAATGAATTTTAAATGCTGTAGACTCTAGGATGGCTAGGGTGTCCTATTCCATGAAAAATATCAGTTCCCATGATGTGATGTTTTCCAATTTTCCACAGAACTGGCCAAGTCTCCTCCTGTACTAAGAGGACGAAGTGGCTGATATAAAAGGATGGGATCAAGTCTAGAGGGAACTGGAGGCAGGAAGTGACATTTAGCTCTTAAATGGCACCAGTGTTTGTTGTGTGTACTGAGACCTGGACAATCTGCACTGGGGCCAAGATTCCCCTTTGATGCTTCTAGTTACAGTGAATGGCCAAGATTTTGTTTGATGTTTAAAAAAGTGAAAGAGGAAGATCATATGATCCCCTTACCTGTGTAGGGTAAGAGAAGAGAATTCTCTGTTCTCTTAAGTTCATTCTTGTCATAATATGTAGAGAGAGGCACCCCAGAATTGTGTCCTGGACCCCCTAGAGGTCATAAATTTTCCTCTAGAGAAAGAGATGATTCCTGAAGCAGTGAGATGCTTTCTCATGTATTCAAATCCTTGAAAATGATCACGAGTAGTAGAAGAACCCAGAGGGAAGGCCAGGTCTCTCCGGCTAGGTCAGCTGTATGTGCTTGGGTTGGAACTGTCAAACCAGGAACAGAAAGAGGGAAACTTGAGTATTACATTAGACTTGGATTAAACACAGTAACCTCCAAGAGACCCGTCAAACGGGACAAAGATGAAATCACAAGTGTCATTTTCATGCCCTCCAACTAATTTAAAGAGCAGCATTTACAATTACCATATGGTACACTGACCCAATTTTCATAAATAATTTGAATGCTGCTTTTAAAGGTAGCGGCTTCGAAAGGAGACAGATTCTTCTGAACGAATCAGTCAGGGTCCCCGTGCCATTTCCATAGCAACTGCAAGCTGGTTACAAGGCTGGGTGACAGGAGATCCAGGGAAAGAAAAGGAAACCACTTTAGGTTGTTTGTTGAGCTCAGTAAAAACAATAAAAACTGGGATCCTCCTGGGGTTTCCTAATTGAGACCTCATAGAGCCCTGCATGGTTTTATTAAAACCATCCAAACAACGAATTCCCAACCTGGTGCCCTCGAACGCCTCACAATGCCCCCAAGGTAATCAGCAAGGCTCCCATGTTCAGTATTTCACACGGCCTAATAATTCAATTAGCACCTTTATCTGGTTAGCAGCTATACATTTGGAAGGTACATTATCCAATATCTACAAAGCCTAAAAACAGGGGGCGGGATTTACTCTTTATTCAAGATGCGATTGTCATGAGATACTTGCTTAGTTGACAATCACATTAGCTTCTCTTGACTGCCTTTTTCTCTTCTCTTCTCTTCTCTTCTCTTCTCTTCTCTTCTCTTCTCTTCTCTTCTCTTCTCTTCTCTTCTCTTCTCTTCTCTTCTCTTCTCTTCTCTTTCCTCTCCTCTCCTCTCCTCTCCTCTCCTCTCCTCTCCTCTCCTCTCCTCTCCTCTCCTCTCCTCTCCTCTCCTCTCCTCTTCTCTTCTCTTTCTCCTCCCCTCCCCTCCTCTCCCCTCCCCTCTCCTCCCTTCCTCTCCTCTTCTCTCTTCTTTCCTTTCTTTTCTTTTCTTCTACCATTACCAACACTGAATTTCCCATTCGTAAAACCTTAAAATTCTTTTCCTCTACCATACATGGGAATATTGCTCTTTAATTCCCAATGTCTTCTCCTTCTTGGTTATACAGCTCTTTAATCTGTTTCTCCTTCTCTCTCCACCTGATCCCTTTTCCACCCCTTCCAGATCTTATCTTTCCCATATCGGTCTCATTCTAGTGTCGGAAGAAACATGATTCAGGGACCACACATACAGAATAAGCACTGGCATCTTGACTGTAAGTGAACATATGTATAAAAATGTTAATCACTGGAATACTATACAATACCTCAAATAAACCAGGATGGGAACACTAGCCATTTGTGGGGATTTCATGATCTATTTCTCCCTTACAAGTAAGCTGTGGTACCTTCAGGGATCTCTAGGGTACCACACCATGTAGTTTTTCAAAACAGTGCTTTTAGCCATGCTTTGGCAAGGTCTCATTACCTTTTAAAGTATTTTCTCAACCATGTATCCATGAGATTTGGAGACAAAGAGGCAAGAAATGACTTTCTTTTATACCACGTATACTATGCTAGGCAAAATGTTCACGTTTTGTAAATGCTGTTTGGCAAACAACACTAAAAACCATAGGCTTTATTTCTTTAAGTAAATGTATATATTTTTAGTAAAATGCTTTTCACACATAAGGCAATGCAAAGAGGTAGTCGTTCTATAAAATATTCAATAAAAGCATTCTGTAGTGATATAAAGGCTGGGGCTTCCTATGTCTCTTGACTTAAAACTTAGTCTGTTGTTTAACCTACCTCAAATTTACATGGTGTTTAAGTCTGTGTGTGATGCTATAACAAAATGACCTTGATTGGACAACTTATAAGGGGAGAATGTCATTTCTTGTGGTCTTGGAACCTAGGAAGAACATCTAAGATGTCACAGAGTTGGTGTCTTGGTGATGCTTGTGATCTACTTCCAAGTTGGCCCCTCCCTGGTACCCTCACCAGGCGAGAGAGGTGAACACCATATTTTATGGCAAAGCCTAGGAGAGAGGCAAAGGCCTAGCTAACTCTTTCCCACCCTTTTATAAGCGCTTTAATCCTTGCGTCGGGGCCTGGTTGCCAATGCAATAGTCACTTCATTGGGCCTAGCATCCTAATATATCACCTTAGAGTAGAGGTTATATTTCCATGTATGAGTTCTGTGGGCATGCATGCTCCTTTACTTGGGATGAATTATATCCCACCATAACCGAGTCAAAAAACATCCTAAGTAAAAACTGCGCTCAAATACCTGTGACTACTGAATACCACAGCACAGGGGCATGGTCCGAGTAGATGATCCTCCTGTGACCTCATAACTGAGCTCCTCCAACTGCCCAGCATGGGAGAGAGCCTCAGATCATAGTCATTAGCCTGAGAAAAGTCCAAAATTCAAGACTCGAACTATCAACTTTGCTGACCACGTATCATTTTTTTTTTTTTGCACCACTGTGAAGTTGAAGAATCAGAAGTTGGATCATTGCATGCTTGAGACCATCCCCAAGTGCCTTCTTCCTCCTTAAAACATCCCTCAGCATCCCACAGAATGGTGGCCTCCTTCAGTTAACTCCATGTTAGGATTCCGTAACAAGCCAAGGAACCAGCGTAAACCAAAGCCCTTTTCTTGCAGCTCTTCTGTTCTCTCATTTATCTTTTCTTCTTAATCGAGACATTAGCATTGTAATCAAGCTATGAAGGTGGATCTCGGTAGCACAGGGATAAATGCACCCTTCTCCGGGGTTTGTTTTGTGCCATCTGCAGTGGGTTTGATTCTGGCAGCCTTTGTCCAGTCTGTTTCCCCCATGCAGTCAGTCTTGAAGTGATGTGTGCTTTCTGTTTTCTCTGGACCCCAATAAGAGAAAGTGTCTTTCAACATCTGGTACTGCTTTATAAGTGAGAGAGGATGAGAGACAGAGAGAGAGAGAGAGAGAGAGAGAGAGAGAGAGAGAGAGGTGTTCATGAAAAAGCTATTACTAAGCAGGAAAACAAGGACTTTGTGCTTTTTCTCTCACAAAGGAAGAAATATTTAAGGAAAAAAAACATTTCAAAACACAAACAAATGAGACATTTGAGCACAGCAGATATTTCTTTCCCCTGACAGGTTATTGTCTGTGGTGTGTGTAAAATGACCTCCAAAATTATCGTGCTGCAAAGCTGAAAGCGCTCAGATGCTCACACATAACGGACACCCAGAGGGGACCAAAAACGCACTGAATCATGTTAAATGGGTCGTGGCCAGACAGAGGACATTTCTATGAAGAGAAATGATCACTTTCTTTGGAGCAACCCCTCAAAGAAGGGGAAAGGGCACAAAGTCTATACGCAGTGGTGACCACAGGCCTGTGTCCTGACTCAACGGATGTCTTGTAGCAAACAGCAGAGACACTGTCGAGCAGGCTCAAGGTAAACGCACCGATCTCACAGATGCCTTGTGAGATCAGAAAATAAAAAAGAGAAAGAATAGCAAAAATTCAGGAGAAACCATTCATTCACCAGGAAACATCACATGGATCTGTCATCCTGTCACAAGACACCTGGCAAAAACCACTTAAGGAACGAAGGATTCATTTTGGCTTCGGGTTGAAGGATATGATTGGCCATGGTAGAGTAGGCTTGAGGTTTTGAGGGCCTGTGCTCTACTTCTAAGATGGTGCCCTCCCTCTGTGTCCTCACCATGATAGAAAAGGTCTTGATGTTTACCTCAGGCTAGCTTCAAACCTACGATATCTCAGTGCAAACTTCCCCCACTCAGGGATTATAACTCTTCCAGCATCCTTAGCTTATGTGCCTATGGCATTGTTTGATGCTTGTTAAGCTCTGCTGCAAGCCAAGCTTTATATAAAGACCTGGGTGCATATGTGCGTACATGGTGTGTGTGTATGTGTGTGTGTCCCCAATACTAATCTTGGCTCTTGAATTCAAGGTCTATATGTTGAGTTGGAGAAAGATAAATGCAATACAACTCACAAAAATATTTAAGGTCCAAATGGAAAATATAACGTGTAAAGAGGAATTGCTTTAGAATGTTCTGTGGATAACGTAGGAGCTGCAGATGGCCCTCGCAGTTTGGATGCCACCAGAGCTGAGACTTGGGGCAGTCGTAAGACTTTAGGAAGAGGAATCAGGGAGTGAGGAGTTTAGACCACACAGAAGCAAAGGCTCCGAAGTGGGCTAGGAATGTGTCAGTGAGATGCAGTGGCAGCCAAGAGAGACTCAGGAGACTGTGCCAGGGTCCAGGGAGATGGCTCAGTGGGCTAAGGCCTCCTGCAAAAACCTGAGGGTAGAATTCAGATTCTAGAACGCACATAAAGGCCAGGTGGTAGAGGCAATCCTCTCTCAACCCTAGAGTGAGGGAGACCGAAACAGGGAATCCCTAGAGAAGCCAGAAGAGTCAAACCTGAGAGTTCCAGGTTCAGCAAGAGGCTCATATACATATATTGTCAGGAGCCAGTTTTTGCCTGCTTCTGTGAGAGCCCACCTGTCAGGCAGAGTCAAGGCAAGTCAGGGCCTGTTGGCAGATTTCCTGGCCTGCTGACTCATGGAACGGTAAGAGGAGCTACACTTGAAGCTTAAGGCAAGGGGAACAATAAGAGGAAATATTCTTGAAGCTCAAGGCAAGGGGATGAAAGTTCTATTAATCTTGGAGGAAGGAACATGGAGGAATAGGGAGGTGTCTGGATGGGAATAGATATCCTATGGACATCAGTCATGGTCTCATGTGACTTTGTTTCCCACGATACAGTAATGTGTATAAAGGCTATGAGAAATTTATTCAGGGCTGGTGTGGTAGAGACCTGCAGGCCTCCCAATTTCTAACTTTTGCCTCTGAGTCTTCTTTTCTGCCTTTCCTGTAATCATCCCCACTTTCCGCTCATTGGACTGTTCGACCTGGCACAGGACCAGTGTAATATATCAGGTACATGTCCGTGAAGCGAGTTTCTTGATGTCAACCTTGGACCTCCACAGGCATTTGTACACTTCTACATGCACGTCCACTCACACACCAGCACCACAACATGCAAGCACACATACACATACATGCACATATGCAGAGGCAAAAATGTACTGTCATATTAGGCAAGACTTATTGCTTGGTGTGTTGCACGTTCAAAAGAACGATGCAGGAAAGCTTTTCAAAAGACCTCCTTGTTTCCTCTTATAATGGATTCTAGTAGCAGGCATACTGATAGCAGTGTCCATTAAGGAGACTTACAACATTTCTTCTAGGTATTCAGTGCAGTCAGTCTTTAAAATATTGGTAAGCTTAGAACTGAATCCTAACCTGAGGGCAGTGGTCATGTGTTTGTTTCTGAGACTACCAACTTTCTTTCACACATGGAACACATAATTAAGACGCTTCGAATTGAATGTCAATCACTATTTTAATAATAACATTATTACCAACATTATTGAATGCCTACTATATTAACATCTTGTGGGACTTTCGTGATTTAAAAGTCCTGTTATGTGAGGAGGGTCTACCCATCATTTTCATTGTACTGGTAAGATAATAGAGGCTTAGGGAATACCTTAGTTAGCTTTTTGTTTTTGTTTTTGTTTTTGTTTTCTGCGTAGAGACATCACGATCAAGGAATCTGTTATAAAGAAAAACTTTTATTGGGGGCTGGCTTACAGTTTCAGAGGTTCAGTCCATTATCATGGTGGGAAGCATGGCAGCGTCCAGGCAGATGTGGTGCTGGAGAAGGAGCTCGGAGTTCTGCATCTTCATCCACAGGCAGCAGCAGCAGATTGTGTACCATACTGGGTTTAGGTGGAGCATAGGAGACCTCAACGCCCGCCTCCACAGTGACACACCTCTTCTAACAAGGTCACACCTCCTGCAATAAGGCCACACCTCCTAGTAGGGCCACTTCTGATGGGCCAACCATTCAAACACATGAGTCTATAGCAGGGGTGGGGTGTGTGTGTGTGTGGGGGGGGCGGAGGTTGGCAGGACATTCCTATTCAAACCACCACAGGGAATGTTGCAGTCTGAATGTGAAATCTTTCCCACTGGCTTAGGTACTCAAGATGGTGGCACCGTTTGGAAAATTGTGGAACATTTTGGAGGCGGATCCTTTCTGGATGAAATACAACAGTAGAAGTGGGCCTTGAAGTTTTATAAGCAAGCCCCTCTCCCCTTGCTCTCTGAGCTTCTTCACTGTCCAGACAATGTGAACAGCTGACTTCTCACTCCTAAGGCGGTGCTTGCGTGATGACCTATCTCCCCTGGAGCTGGGAGTCAGAGTAGACGCTCCTTTTCTTAAGTGGCCTGTGCTAGCTTTACTTCTCTGTGACAACTATGAGAAAACATAGTGACTTAGTGACTCACAGGAAGTTAGACAGCCATGCAGTAGCTGGAGGGAGATCTCCAATCTGGAAGCCCTGCAGTTCCTTAGGAGCTTCACTGTGTACCACTGTAAGGGTACTGGCCCCAAAGGCTGACGCTCTTTCTCTGGATCTTTATTTTTAACCCTTCAGGAAGTTTACGATTCGTCACAGCATTCAGTGGAGTGTATTCAAGCTCCGTGCCAACTTGCAGGCATCCCAGCCCCTTCTGGGCATCACCCTTTCTTTACACGTTTTCTGTTCCTTCAAAGAGATTCGCTCTTTGAATTCAGCACAGGCTGTCTTGCATTAGTGATTTATGTCATCTCTAAAATACTGTTATGCTCAACAACATCACAATATATTGTGTGACAACAGGAGTCAAGACAGGGGGAAAATGGGGGCCCATTCATTGCAGTGCCAGCTGAAACATAGATAAAAGAATAAATATTTGCCAACTACGAAGGAGCTCAACTCAATAGGGAGAGCGCCATTGTACTTCTGATCCTGCGGGAATGCCAAACAATGCAAAAATGGGAGAGAAAATAAAACCTAATTGAGTGTTTGACTTCATTACATTAATACATCTCCGTGGTGTTCATTTAATCAGACAATTACAAGTGACAAGATAAAGTAGCACTGAATTCCCTCCACATGAATAAAAAGCAATTTTGGATTATCTTGCTGCATTGAAGTCTCATCACACAGAGTTCGGGTTCTTTCTCTCCCATTTAGCTGGGGAAAACTGTAATTGCTCTAACTGGTTTTGATTGACTAACTGCCTTCTGAGCACCATAAATACAGACGTCAGCACAGCGAGCCCTGAATGTTTATTTCTATGATCCTTCACTGGATATTGACAATCTGACCCATGAACCCGCCAGCAGGTAATCTCATAGATCATTTTCTCTCTAGGAGATTCCCGTGGCTGGGCAGGTTTGTCAATATTGCTCGCAGAGGGTTTTGATCAAGGGACGCTTTGTAATTGTCTGGAAGACACATTAAACACCTCGCTTTCCGTGGTGTTTCAAAGACAGAGCCATCACTTCAAGTGTGAATTGTGCACACCAAGATTTTTTTCCCCCTTATCTGGCTATTTTAAAAAAGTGTGTCTCAGGTCCTTGCCACCTAGAAAATTCACTGTCATATAAATATGATTCTATTCGCTAGCTCATCAAATCAGTATTTGAAAAAAAATCCCTACCTGGCAAGTCTTTTTAAATGGAAAGAATTCAGCTGATAAATGAGCCACTCCAGTAGCCCTTGCCTTGGAAATGTCTCTGTACGTTTTCCTGTTCCTGTCTATCTGGCGTGGCTACACATTAATGATGCTATATTGACAATGTACAAGAGATAATCCACAAAAGCAGCCTGACATTTTATACCTGATTTAGTTCATCTTGTGTTGCTATAACTGTTGCTATAGTCTAATTAGTAAAGAAAAGGTACTTATTCGCAGAATGTGGTAGCACCTGCCTGTAATTATAGCATTCAGGAGAATGAGGCAGGAGAGACATGTTTTTGTTTGTTTTTTGTTTTTTGTTTTTGGTTTTTTTTTTTTTTTTTTTGGTTTTTGTTTTGTTTTTGTTTTCTGAGATAGGGTTTCTCTGTGTAGCCCTGACTGTCCTGGAACTCACTCTGTAGATCAGGCTGCTCTCTAACTCAGAAATCTACCTGCCTCTACCTCCCAAGTGCTGGGATTAAAAGCGTGCACCACCACTGCCCACCTTACAAAATTCATTCTTAAATACTTGATCAGGTGAAGGTCTCTGGTGATGTCATGCCAAGGCAGAGTGTGCCACAAGGTGACACATCAGCCACCATCAGCTTGGAACTCTCTTTCTGTAAAGCTACCAGTCCCAATCTGCTGGTCCAACTTGGAGTCTTTATCCAATTTTAATTACCCATCTCTAAATACTATGAACACATGAGTTCATATCCACAGCATGGAAACTGAGGGGCCCACCTGAACAATAGATACACATTCATGATTCTCTGGTTTTGTTGTTGTTGTTTTGTCTTTTCTTATGTTATGTGTGAGACAGTGCATGCTTCCCTGTTGAATTGGCCTCAGTGTGACTTGTAGAGTCTTTATGGATGGCTCTTTGCTGTATGTCACTGAGGCACAGTCTTCCTGAACCCAGAGCTTGCAATTCAGTTGGCACAGTTAACCAGCTGGTCCTAGACACCCTGTCACTGTTCAGCTCCTAAGGGCTGGGATCGTAGACCACTACGTCTACCTGGACTTTATGTGGATTTGTTTCCTTTCGTGTGTGTGTGTGTGTGTGTGTGTGTGTGTGTGTGTGTGTGTGTCTGTTCACAGAGGCCAGAGAGAATTGTCAGGTTCTTTGGAGATCAAATTACAGATGATTGTGATCAACCTGATGTAGGTGCTTGGAACCAAAACCAAGTCCTCTGCAAAGAGAAATTGGCCTTCCTAGCCCCTGGCTCATCTTTCTAACGCCCAATTCTGGCCTTCATGTTTGTGCTTTAAGAGATCATCAAATGCTTACCCTCATCCCTCTCTCCAGCTACTGTTCTTTTCTTTCGTAAAAACAACTCAGCAGAAGGTGGGAATTTTTGATGGATCAAATGCATGGAACCTTAAACGACAGTATGAGATTGCTTTAAGTGTGGGTTAGGTGATACCCTGGGGGCAAGAATCTTCGGGGAAGTTACAGAGGAAAATGAAGGGTATTCCTTGGACCACTCCATCATTCATATATATATATATATATATATATATATATATATATATATATATATCCTATACAGGATATTGAGGCCTAACTGAAATACTTGCTCAGTTTCTTCTGTTCTCAAGACTTTTTTCTTCCCATATTCTTTTTTGGTGCCATGGTTGCCAAGACTTTTCATCAGATAGATTGGAACATGAAGTGTAGATCATCTGTTTTGGTTCATTTTTCCCTGGAATGTGAGTTAGCCTAAGTAGCCTAGTAGGATACTTTCCAGTGAACATGTTGCAAAAACTTGAACAGAGTTTTTAGAGTTCCAGCTGGATGGAAGTGGGGTGAATGTCACACCACTTGTGTAAGGAAAAGTCTATCCATTGCTCTCTTGGCCCAAGACACTAACAGAGCTGAGCTTACCAGCTGTGGGTCTGTCTTGGTTAGGGTTTCTATTTCTGTGAAGAGACACCATGACCATAGCAACTCTAATAAAAGAAAATACTTCACTGTGGTTAGCTTAGAGTTCAGCGGTTTAGTCTTTTGTCATTACAGTGAGAAGAACGGGGCAAATAGTCAGACATTGTGCTGGAGAGGTGGCTGAGATTTCTACATTTGGATCAACAGTCAGCAGAAAGAGAGAGACACTGGGCCTGGCTTGAGTGCTGGAAACCTCAAAGCCTGTCCCCCAGTAACACACACTTTCTCCACCAAGGCTACACCTCCTCTTCCAAGGCCACACCTCCTCTAAGGCCACATTCACTCCAACAAGGCCACACCTCCCCCAAGACCACACCCACTCCAACAAGGCCACACCTCCTAATTGTGCCACTTCCTGTGAGCCTATGGGGGCCATTTTTATTTAAAGCACCACAGGGTCATAAGGAAAAAAAAACTGGGCTAGCACATGAAGAGTTGAGCATAGCAGAGCAAGAATCAGAAGATTAACTTTAACATGGATGGTACCACCCGGTGTCACGAGGATCAAAGAACAGAGCTGTGAATCCCTTCTCCTTCACTGAGTTTCTGTGTAGAACACACTGGCCTGTAGCAGCATTAAGGTAGGATCATTTACATTACAGTGGCCTTGAAATAAGGTCTAGGGTGGAATCCATTGACCAAGAAAGGACAAGAGAATGTAAAGAGTAATAGATTCTAACAATGCTGGTTGTGTGTTGTAGGTGTGACTCCCAGTATAGTCAAATCTGGAACAGAATGCACACTTGACTACAGAGAAGACTAAGGATGTAGTAGCAGGCAGTTGAAGAGCACAGACCGCTGACCACTATCCTTAGCTTACTCCACTGACATTTAAAAATCATCAACTAGAGGAAAAGACACAACTCAGATTCTTCATATATTTCATCCTCTCGCTCAGGGAACTGATAAAACAGCCCCCACACAGGTGTGAGTGTGAATCTGCGAGCTAATGAATACTGCAGACGTCCTCCCGAATTAACAGTCTGAGAACAAGTTGTCATGAATTAATTTTTGTCTGTGTGCCCCGCTCAAATGGATTTTTAAAATAGACTAAACCTCCAAGCTTCCAAAAGACAAGCTTTTTTTGTCCCCGGGGTCTGGTCTCTAATGGGGACTGTAGCATTTGCCAGGGTTAGGGGCAGACGTTTCAGTTCTTGTTAAAATATCTATAATCAGTCCTTCCTCAGTCTACCTCTCTCTGTGTGAACACTGATATGAACCACAACAAAATCCTTAGTCACATCTGCCTGGACTTCAATTGTTCCCTGCATCCTTTCTCCTCCAGGAAGGACCAGTGTTGCATGTTAGGAAAAATGTAGGTTTTACGAAAACAGACCTGGGTGGGACTCTCACCATGTTAGCTCTGTGACTGTGACTGAGTGCTGCTTCTGACTTAATCTGAAATCTCGGTTTCCATATCTCTTCAACTGATGACAGAGGCTGGGAGATGGCCCAATAAGTAAACTGCTTGCTGTGTAAGTACAAGGACCTGAGTTCTGACCCCCAAGATCCATATGCAGTGTGTCTGTAAACCCAGTGTGCAGTGTGTATCTGTAAGCCCAGTGTGCAGTGTGTCTGTAAGCCCAGTGTGCAGTGTGTCTGTAAGCCCAGTGTACAGTGTGTCTGTAAGCCCAGTGTGCAGTGTGTCTGTAAGCCCAGTGTGCAGTGTGTATCTGTAAGCCCAGTGTGTAGTGTGTATCTGTAACCCCAGTGTGCAGTGTGTGTCTGTAACCCCAGTGTGCAGTGTGTGCCTATAAACTCATTATGCAGTGTGTCTGTAACCCCACTGTACAGTGTACCTCTGTAACCCCAGTGCTCAGTGTGTGTCTGTAACCCTAGTGTGCAGGGAGTGCCTATAGCCCCAGTGTGCAGTGTGCCTCTGTAACCCCAGCATGCAGTGTGCCTCTGTAACCCCAGTGTGCAGTGTGTATCTGTAATCCTAGTGGCAGTGTGTGTCTGCAAACCCACTGTGCAGTTTGTATCTATCACCTCACTGTGCAGTGTGTTCCTGTAAACCCAGAGTTAGGAGAAGGAAACAAATGGATTCACTAGAGCTTACTGTCCAGCCAGTCTAGTGGAAATGGCCAGCTCCTGTGTCACTGAGAGGCCTTGCCTCAACAACTAAGGTGAGAAATGATTGGGAAGACGGAGGGTGTAGAGCAATGTGCACCTACACTCCCCCACATGTGCACTGTCGCCATCTATTTACACAGTAAAAAGAAATACCGAGATCAAAATATATTTTATGCATGTATGAAAACCTTGTAAGGAAACACCTTATTTAGTGCAGTTAATGTACACTAATAAAAGGATTTCAAAAGGCATGTCAGTGGTTCTGAATTGCGATAATAATACCTTGTGGAGTCTCGAGTACAAAAGGCAGCAACACAGAGGGTTGTTCCCAGAGTCTGGCACAGAATAAATACCGTGGAATGTAGCAGATGTCATTTTGACCCACGTTTCACCTGCTGCCCGTTGGGCTCAAGGGATTCGCTGCATGTTTTCAGCTGTATACTAACTAACCCAACACCATTAAGCAAGCTTCCATTAGCACATGCCTCTAGTTTGCTAATCTTGGGCACATGCCTTGGTATTTCCATGGCTCTTAAACATGTCGCCTCCCTTGGTCGTTAGGTGTAGACTGTAGACTGTATGTCAGGTGGGAAAGGACTTGGCTTCTCCTGCTTTCTGCCCTAGCCTCGGGTTAACTTTGCAGGTCTTTGTACGTCCATAGACAGCAAGCAAAGGGAATTTAATAATGTGTTCGACTTTGTGACAGCTTTCTGCAGAGCCAGGCATTCTGGTCAAACGCCTTTGTTTTTCTTGGGTCCTTGTCAATTTTACCCTGGGCTCACCTGGCTTATGAAGCTTCTGGCTCAGCCTTTTGTCTGAAGCCCATGTACACAAGCCCAGAACACAAGCCTTCGTGTGCCTCCGAGGGCCGGTTGAGACACTCGGCGGAATGGATGTTCATCTGAAAAGGAAAAGAAATAGCCTTGCATTTGTCTGTGATCTCACTTATTTAACGAAGAGACGTGATAAAAGATGGAGTGTTATACAGGTGAGCCTTCTCCCAAGCATAGAATGGATGTCATCGAACAGCCTTCCCATTGTCAGTATCCTGTTATTTAACTGATTTGTGTCAAAACAAAAGGAGTCTTGGGAACAGATGTAAACATGGCGATGCGAGAATGTGGTCTGGAGAGCTCGTTTCACTGTTGTTTGAGCAGATCAGTTTTGCCAGGGGCTAGACCCTGAGGAAGAAATACTGAACAAGGCTCAGCAACTCTTCTCTACCAGGTTAACAGGGCAGACTAGGCTGCATAGGCTACCTCAGATAGGACAGAAAACGAAAGCGCATGAAATGCTACCAAATTTGGGAGTCCCCAGAGTTAGTGTCATTTCTGATACTAATTGCATTTGGGGGCTTCCAAATTACCTTGTGTTCAATAATTAGCTCACAAAACTCACTGCAGTGTGTTATGATCATAATTACGGTTTATTACAGACAAAGAATAAAGATAAAAGCTGCCAAGGAAAGCAGTCCACAGGATGGAGCCCAGGGGAGATCTACACTCCAAGCCACTTTCTCTCCTCTCCTAGGGGAATGGTGGATGGTGCACGTTTCTCCCAACAGCCCATGTGATGAGAAAAACCCACCTGAGTCTTAATAGCCAGGGTTTTTTAGTAGGGCTCAGTAACATAAAGTTGACATCCATAGTGTGGCTAATCTTCCTTTCTAGCACCTGCCATTGTCAAGGAGACCTCCCAGGGTTCAAAGCCACCCTCACAAATCACCTTGCTAACTTTCACTATTGAGATTGCCCCCAAGAAAACAGAAGCACTCTTGTCAGGTAGGTCTTCCCAAGGGCATAGATTGCCTACAATAGTCAAGGGCAAAGGTCAGGTTCTAGAAAACCCAATTCTTCATTATAGGACAAAGGTTATATATAGACCAAGAGAAGACTCTCTGGAGGGAGAAATGTATAAGTGGAGGTTTGCAGTATGGGAGAGCTGTGGAGGTTTTGAGGTCAGAGAGGACTATCCAAAAGTCTGATAGAGGAACAAAGTTTGGATTATCTATAAGACTTCAGAATGTTGGAGCAGAAGGTGTGAGGCAGCAAGTAGCCAGAGATGGGCCTGGAGAAGACAGCTGGTGACTTGTCCTAGTTTAGAAGTCACAGGGTTTTAGAACCAGCTTGTGGTGGGGTCTGCAAGAGCCAGCTGGTAAATATCCAGACATTTGCCAGTGACTGCTACACACAGTTATTAAGAATTAGATTATGCAAGCTTATGTCTAAACAAAGTACATCAGAAAATTAATACTTGGAACTCATCCGTTCCTAATTCTTTTTTTACTCTTGTGAATGTGCTTGAGGTTATCTGTGTCTGTGGCATCTGTGTGGTGGATAGTATTTCTAACGTACCTTCAGTGATGTCTTGTTAGTGGCTTGGCATTAGCCATACTAGGAGTATTTACACCACAGTAATTATCAAATGCTACCAATCAAGGTCTTGTTTCCTTCCAAGGGACTGACTGACAAATATTTTACTAGCTCACTTCTCAGAAGCAATATTACCCAGAAGGCATGAATGTACCTAAAGATGATAAGCTGAGAATAACATAATAACTTTTGTCTGTTGGGAGGTGATTTTTGACTTTGAAGCAGAGATGGGTTCACCAAGACTGGTTGTAGAGTGTCTCTTGGGATGGTCGTGACATTGTTTCTTCACACAGACTCAGGGGAAAAGCCATCTATAGTTCCAATGCCAACAACAGCTGCGCCTCACCCAATATTTGGCCTTTCCTCTAACACCATGCCATAAATTGCACAACTAGTCATTTTTCTGTCTTTCTGCTTGGAGGCATGAGACCACATTTATGATCCCTTTCTTACAATTTATATTATACACTTTTATGCCTATGTACTCTCTTCCTTTTGTTTTCTGGGCTACGTTTCTCATATTTACAGTGTATCCAACTGCATTTTATTCATTTATAACCCACGGTAGGTGACAATTTGATGGAGTTTAAAAATCGGTATATGTCCTTGAAGACTCTTGTTTATGAAACAAACAAACAACAACAACAAAAACAAGAACAGAGGGTTTTTTTGGTTAGTTGAGTGATGTTCACAGATTTTAGCTTTGGATGGAGGCTTCTTTGTATCATCTGGGAAATGGGTGTGGGGGAGGGGAGGGTATTTCAGCCTTTGTTTTAATTTGAAATGGCATTGTTGAAAAAGAGATCCACATGACAGCATCTAGAAGGAAGAGGGGAAAACAGTGTGAGGCAAACACAATAGAGGCTTGCTTAAGACATTGCCGCCCATCGGTTCTTCCCTGTGTTTGCTAAATCCGTCTTGAGTGGTCTGTAACAGAGGTAGATGTTGATAATTTATGCATGTCATTGTACCATGTAGGGAGCCTTCATCCAATTCAATAATCACAATCCTCAGGTAGGCAGATATCTTCATCCAGGTTATGGAGAGGAAAAAGGTTGTGGAGTCCTTTAAAAAGGATGCATCCAAGCAGTAGACATGAGTCCACGACTCCAGCTTCCTGTCTCACCTTCTTTTCTTCCTTGGTAAATCCCCTACTCAAAAGTCAGGTTCAGCTTTGACTGCTTATAAGGGAGAGTCGGACGGAAGACTGTGGCCATCAACAAAGAGCTGATTATTCCAAAGAAGTCTATGGGAGACACCCTACTTATCTAGTCCGGGAAAAGAAAGTGGATTTGTAAAGAGATTTATTTTAATTTTATTCCTGGGCACTTGCCTGTGGTTGCAAACATGCCTTCAGGTACCCCAGGGAGTTAGGTATTGGATCCCCTGGAAGTAGAGTTACAGGCAACAGTGAGCATCCCAGTGTGGGTGCTGGGAGCCAAACTCTGGTCCTTGGCAATAGCAGCAAACATTGGAATCACTGTGCCATCTCTCCAGCCTCATACCTGGCTTGTGCTATGATCAGAAAGTTGAACTTTTGGCTGCACTCTTCCCTGTGTGATGACAAAAGGACTCCAGGCAAACAGGGTCCCTGAGAAGGTCACTGTAGTCCTTCCTGAGAAGGTCACTGTAGTCCTCCCTGAGAATGTCACTGTAGTCCTCCCTGAGAAGGTCACTGTAGTCCTCCCTGAGAATGTCACTGTAGTCCTTCCTGAGAAGGTCACTGTAGTCCTCCCTGAGAATGTCACTGTAGTCCTCCCTGAGAATGTCACTGTAGTCCTCCCTGAGAAGGTCACTGTAGTCCTCCCTGAGAATGTCACTGTAGTCCTCCAGGACCAAAAGCAAAAGGCAAGCCCCCAAATCTCTGCCACTGCACACATGGGCTGGTCTGAGGCGTTAACTCAAGTTAATCAGCCCGTGCTTCCCGTGCTGGAAAGAAACTCTCATTGTCTTTGGTCTTTCATAAGGATTGCTCTCCTTCATATAGAATTACATATAGACCTTAGTCTTTTTATTGATAGTCACAAACAACCAGATCAGCAGCAGACCTATATAGTATATTTGGAGCAATGGAAATAATGTCCGGTGTGTAAATAGAAGATCTAGGTCCTTGTACCGACCCTATTGTGTATTAACTGTGAGCCCGGTTGCTTCATTCCCTAGGTTTTGTTTTTGTAAATGTGGAGGCTAACACCCATTGTCTTAGGGTTTTACTGCTATGAAGAGCCACCCTGACCAAGGCAACTCTTATAAAGAACAGCATCTAATTGAGGCTGGCTTACAGTTTTAGAGGTTCAGTCCGTTATCACCATGGTGGGAAGCATAGCAGTGTGCAGGCAGACATGGTGCTGGAGGAGCTGTGGGTTCTACTTCTTGATCCAAAGGCAGCAGGATACTGTGTTCCACACTGAGCATAGCTTGAGCATAGGAGACTTCAATGCTCTCCCCACAGTGACACACTTCCTCCACCAAGATCACACTTCCATTCCTCATGGAGCAAGCATTTTAACACATGAGTCTATCGGTGCCATGCCTATTTAAACCACCACACCCATATTCTTGGCCTTACCTGGTGATCTGGAGGTAATAAGACTGTATGAACCAGGATATTATGTAATAGGAGTTAAACCATGCTTGTTCAAAGCACTTGGACTGAGAAGCAGTTAAAAAAAAAGACTCATACTTGGAGAAAAAATGAGCTGAGGGATTTTTTCTCAGAACTCTACTGCAGATGTGCTGCCTATCCTCCAAAACCAATGTCTTCTCAAGCACCACTTTTAAATCTCACATATACTTCTTGACCCTGTGGCTGTGCCTTTGACCTTCTTACAGATGCCATGTGCTCAAGGTCACCCACAGTTCCTGATCATAACTGCTGTTACTCTTCTGTGGAACTGTGATGCCATTTGTACTCTTTCTCCTTTGCTTTGTGACCTGTGTGCTCACCCCAGTGTCTCTAATAGTTTCTTCTTCATTAATTTCTCTTCTCTCCGCCTGACTCCTTGGATACAGGTTTTCTCCAAGTCTCCACCCTTGTTCTCCATCTCTATTGCCTGGTGACTTCATTTACATCCTTTTCGGATGGTCCAAGGAATACATCAAAACTCTACGTGTCTCTTAGACCTTCTCGCTGTTATTTCTCTTCCATCTACAAATGGACAATGATGTGTTGTCTCATTGTGCAGGAGTGAAGGACCTCAGTTATTTTGGCTATCCGTCTCTGGCCAACAAGTGACTTACCTTGGAGGTGGCAGAACATGCCACGGTTGGGGAGGTAATTAAGCTCAGATCTCTGCAGCTCCTTGGCTAGCCATCCTGTCCTACCTGGAGAATCCTATGCCAACTAGAGAACATGTCTTATAAAACAGAATTAACAATGCCTAAGAAAGACAGAGTCAGAGACAGAGAGGTGGAGAGATGTAGACAGGTCTATTGATTTTTAGTGTCTGTAACTCACGGAGATCCTCCTGTTCTCCCATATGTGGAACCCCAGGCATGGCATCCACCCGCAGATCTTGGTACCCACCTGTTCAGGGATGCCTCCCTGGCCCATCCACACATGAGAAGGATTCTAGCCAAATGTCATAATTTTCTCCTCCTAAGTTCCTAATGTTTATCATGGCACTGTATAAAGGAGACTATGCTAGACTCCTTTCTTTTCTTGTATCTAGGTTTCTCTCTTTGTAGTTATTCTTTCAGTGATGTCATCTCTAGGTCCTATCCTCTACTGAATGCTACAGATCTTTCAAAGCTAACTAGAAATTTTCTCTCCTGTGCCCACCACCCACAGCACATAGCCTCCAAGATGGAAATGTTATTTGAATATCACCTGGTACTTGCTATATCACATGGCCCATTGTCTTTCTGAGTTATCTTCCTTTCCCTCCTCTGAGGCAAGATCCTCCTTGAAAGGTAAAACCACATCTTCTACATTCTCGTAATGTGATATAAGATATACCATTACCTATATAGTTAGATTACATGGAATGCCACCTCTCAAGATGCTCACAACTGTTATGAGCTATAAACTACCTTCTAAGATACCGGTTTTTAGAACACACAACTCTAATTGGTACTTCACTATGGTCTTGGGTCAGCTATTATTGAGCAGTATTCAACTGACTTTCTCATATTCATATTAACTTCTTGAGAATGACTATACACACACAACATGATACATATTTATTAGCAGTACTATTTAACTCTTCTAGAGATTTTTAAAAGGTGGAATAAACCCATCTTTGCTTCCCAGTATGGGAGATAAATCTCAGAAAGATTAAGCAGAACACAGAACACATCGGTAATCAATGTCCAAGGTGTGATTTAAACGCTACAGAATTTCTTCTTACCCTTGATTATATAATAAACAGTGAGGTCAGGGCTTTTGTTTTTTCTGCCCTATTTGAATTTCCCTGCCAACTGGCATTGACATGTTTATCAGTGGATCTTAATTTAGCCTCTCGCAAATGTGTGTCTATTTTTAACAGGTGCTGTCTCTTGTGTTCACGAGTTGAGTCTTGTCCCAATCTCCTTCGGCTTGGATGTCGCTCCTGGGAAAGAGCTGCTATGTCTTAATGTACTCAGCTGCTCACTGAAGAGGATAAAGCTATCGATGCTTCCAGTGGCAGCTGCTGTCGTCAAGCCCTTGCCATGGTTCAAAACAAACCCAGAAAACTAGGCTCCTGGGACCAGAGAACAGTGCAATTTATTGAACAACGGAAATGTTTTAGGAAGCCCAAGAAGAAAAAGAAATCCTTCCATCCTCTTCCTGGAGGATCTACCAATGGCCAGAGTTGTGTTTTTCCAGTTGCAAAAGTAGATTCTCCCCCCTTCCCCACGCCTCTAAAAATCACAAAGGCTTTGATGGCACTTGAGAAATGACGCAAAATCATCCTATGAACTTAAGACGGTATGTGCTGCTTTCTGTATGCTTGATGAGGGATGACATTGAACTATAAAATAAGGCCATAGGACAATCAATGACACCAAACATTCAGTGAGCTGATACCATGAGTCTATTGAGGGTTATGGCTGGGGAAACATTGTGTTTCTTAGAATCTGTTAAACACTGGTTACTGCTCCATAAATGTGTGCTGAATTGGACTCTGCATGGTAAGTGCTTTCTCTGAAGTAGCTCTTAATTTTTGACATAGCACTGAGTCAGTTTATTCTAAGATCCAGTGTGTGTGTGTGTGTGTGTGTGTGTGTGTGTGTGTATGTATGTATGTATGTATGTATGTATGTATGTGTGTGGCTATATAAGCCAGAAGAACTTCAAAGTGGAGTTACATGCAGTTGAATGCCACCATGTGGGTGCTGGGAACTGAACTTGGGTCCTCTGCAAGAGCAGCCTCTCCAGTCCCCTAATTATATCTGTGTGCAGTTGAAATATTCAATGCACAGGGACTTGGTGTTTGCAGGGCAGGAGAACTAACAGGGATCAGACCTCTGTTAAATGCTTTCCCTGTGAGTGACATACTGAGAGACCCCATGCCCTCGTCAGTGATGGGAGAATGGAGAAATGGATCAAGCCAGGGGTATTCATTGAGGACTAATTATCTTTGTTCCATTGTAGAGTGTAGAAATCACTGTTTTCAAAGGTGCTGTGTGGACAGATTGGTTCATTATCTTGATTCACTGAATAGCATTTTCATATAAATGTCAAGAGTAACCTGCTGTCCATAATGCAAGTTCTTACAGGAGCCTGACGGCAGAGGGTAACTCAGATCCAGTGACTAAATAAGAAATGGAAATGTGTGAACAAAAACATTCATACCTCTTCATTTCTCCGAAAGACACCCGATGGCTGGAGGAAGCTCCCATTGCATTGTGGGATACATAAAACACCCAAGGGCAGCATATGTAGCAGTCAGCAAGGGGAGAGTGTCGGAGAGATTTACTTGTTGACATGGTTGTAGCTCAATGAGTGGTGTGGTGGTTAGATTATAAGTAGACCTGAAAAATAATGAAACATGTTGCCATTCTTCAGAAACAAAAAGAGGGGTCGTTAAATGCCAGGGCAGAAATTAAAAAGGTTTTACTATGATCTCGTCAATTTATCAAAAGTGTGGGGTAAATTAGCCACAGGAAGATCTGAGATGGGAGAAAAATGGGAATAATAGAGACAAATAATAAAACTCAGCCCCGTCATGAGGCTACATCAAGTATTAATGCTAAGTGAAAGATGGAGAAAGGACCAAATTGGATGAAAAGTACAAAATCTGACCAAGCTGTTGAGGTAAGATGACACAAGATGCTCATTAGAGACCAAGATGCATGGAGATTCTACACATGGAGGATGGGACCTGACACACCAGACAAAGTAAAGAAGCGAGCTGACTGCCTACAGAGGCATAGGTGAGGGCTTCCTTAGAGATGAAGGAAGGCACCTAATGTCATCAATAGTCTGGTGAACCCACACGAGAGGCTTCATCCTAAAGGTTTATACACCTAAAGGTGTGAACAGCTGAAACTACATAAGCACAGCTTGTGTGAGGTACAAGTGAGCTTGGAAAAGGTACATGGTTTGGGGGTTGAAACCTGCTCTCTCCGGTGGTAGCTTGATAGATAAACACACACACAAACAAACAAAGAAACAAATAAACAAGGAAAATGACGATGTGCTTCAGCCTTCAAGGACGGCAGAGGAAGCAGGCGTGTAAAGTGTACATGGAATGCTAGCAGGGTAGACCATATGTTAGCAATAAACTATGAACTCAAAACCTGGGATAATGCAAACTATGTCCTCTCATATCAAAATCCAGTAAGGCAACGAGAGTAAAAACCATCTCACAAAAATCATGGTGAAGTAAAAACCCTAAAGATTTGCATATTAAATTTCACATTTCTGAATTACCCACAGGGCAAGACAGACATCATAAGGATGATAAGAAAATATTTACAACATTTTGTCAACTTTGGATAAAAGTTAAAATGTATTAATGTGTGTGTGTGTATGTGTGTGTGTGTATGTGTGTGTGTGTGTGTATGTGTGTGTGTGTGTATGTGTGTGTGTATGTGTGTATGTGTGTGTGTGAGTGTGTGTGTGTATATGTGTGTATGTGTGTATGTGTGTATGTGTGTGTGTGTGTGTGTGTATATGTGTGTATGTGTGTATGTGTGTGTGTGCGTGTGTGTATATGTGTGTATGTGTGTATGTGTGTGTTTGTGTGTGTGTGTGTGTGTGTGTGTGTGTGTGTGTGTGTATACACGTATCCCCTATAGCCCAGGGAGGTCTGTCAGATTCTTGCAACTTGAGTTAACAGACCATTTATAAACTCGCTCTCCTAGGTGCTGGGATCTCTGACAAAGCAGTAGAGTTTCTTTATCACAAAGCCATCGTTCTGGTCCAAAAGCTAAAATATCTTAGAACGTGAAATAATCAACATGTCCACAGGAAGTAGAATGTTTCTGTATTTAAAAACTTTAAATTTGTCATAAAAACTCAATGAATGTCTCTGGCCTATACAGGGTCAGCAGCAAATCTTATGAAATATTTCAGGGGTTAGCCCAGTAGTGGGACACACCTTTAATCCCAGCAGTGGGAGACAGAGGCAGGCAGAACTCTGAGTTTGAAGCCAGCCTGGTCTACAGAGCAAGTTCCAGGACAGCCAGACGTATGGAGAGAAATACTGTTTCAAAAAGAAATCCTAAAGAAGTAAATAAACAAACAAACAAGTAGATAAATTAATGAATAGATAAAATAGAATATTCCAAGAGGCAATAATAGTATTCTTATAAACTTTATTTATATCCCAAATTCTGCTCCCCCTCCTTGTCCATCCTTTCCCCACCCCCCCCCCCTTCTCCTCTGAGAGGGTGGGCTCTTTGCCATCCCCTGTCCCTGCCTTTCTTTAAGACAAGACAAAATTTGGGTGGAAAGTTTTGTGGGTGGATTTGTGTCCTTATCCCTCCACTGGGGGTCCTGTCTGGCTACAGGAGGTAGTCTATTCAGGTTCCATTTCCCCACTGTTGGGCATTTTGCCTAAGATCACCCCCATTGACTCCTGGGAGTCTGCCCTATCCCAGTTCTCTGGGACTTCCTAGAGACACTCCCTCACCCCCACCCCAGTCCAACCACAGCAGCTGCATATTTCTATGTATTCTCCTGACCCTCTGGGACTCTCTCCTGTCCCTCCCCACACCTGGTCCTGCCTCCCTATGACCTTCCCCCTGCCCTCTCCCAATCATTCCCCCTCGCTCTGGCTCCTATGAGTATTTTGTTTCCCCTTCTAAGTGTGATTCAAGCGTCCCTGCTTGGGCCTTCCTTCTTGGGTAAGTTTTGTAAAGAGAGGAAAAGTAACATTTCTGGAAGCAGAAATGAAAATCCCAGACAGAACCGTAGCAGGTAGAAAATATAAAACTATCTGCAGAATGCAAGACTGAGCTGCCATTCAAAAACAAACAAACAAACAAACAAAATAAAATAACAAACCCCAAATCAATGTAACTCACAATATCTACTGCTAAAACAGACAGCCATGGGAAGTCACTCTATATTCAGGAGATGTCAAAATTCAACATTCATTTAGATATAAAAAAAAAAATCATAATCTAGGAATAGGAAAAAACTACATTTTATAAAGAAACTTCAACCATACAAAAGACTAGCTAGCTTTAGGGCATTAACAAAGCTGAATGCTTCCTTCTAAGGTCAGGAAGCTGACAAGGACATAGACCCACACTGTCTCTGTTCTAGGTCGAGTTGTGTCCCAGCTCATACAATGTGTGAGAGCAAAAAACAGTTAAATTCCCCCTAACTGGGAAGGAAGAATCTGGAAAACATCATCATCATAATCACCACCACCAACATCATCATCATCCCTTTACTTACAGGTAATAATACCACTCAGGAACACAATTAAATCAAGTTAAATTAAATTTAACTAAATTAAAGACAATATTAAAGATTCATATTACAAAAATCAAAGAAATGAAAAAAACTCAATAAAAATAATAAAACTAATAAAAATAATGTAGTACATTTCCTGGATTTTAGGAAAATGAATTATTTAATTTTCACATCATTGCAACAAAGCATTGGAAAGCAAGTAGGAAAATAAAATTAAGAACAAGTTTCCATTCTGAGTATCACTACGAATACAACATTTTTAGGACGTGGTGCAATAAATGATAAATCATAAAGTCCCTACCAAAACTGCAAATCGTTCCTGAGGTAATGGAGATTTAATTAATGAAGAGATGTACAGTCTAAAAACACCCCTCGGTTTTGTTAAAATGTTGATTTTCTTCAAAGTGATCTAAAGACAGTGGTAAGCCCTGAAAAATATTTTGCTTTTTGAGAGAAATTACTAAGCTGATTTTAATCTAAAGAGAGGAGCCTGGCTGGCCTATAACTGATCCCTACAGTAAGTGGGGCCATCCGGGGTCACAGAGTGGGCACCAGGGGTTGGGCAGATGGCTCAGAGGTTAAGAGCACTGACTGCTCTTGCAGAGGACCTGGGTTCAATTTCCTGCACCTTCCCTGTGGCTCACAACCATCTGCAACTTCAGTGACAAAGGATCTGATGCTTTCCTCTGACCTCCACGAACACCAGGCCCACATACAATACACAGATATACATGCAAGCAAAACGCACACACATACATACATACAAATACAATTAAAAATAATTTTTAATTAAAAATAATTTATGTGAGACTTAGTGTCAAAGGGAGGGAAAAAGAGGAGGGAGAGGAGAGAGAAAGGAGGAGGAAGAGAGAAGAGGAGGGGGAGGGAAGACAGGAAGGAAAGATGGAAAACCGTTTGTGATGGGACTCTATAGGTGCCTCACCTCTCCATATATCCTTCACATATTGATATATATATAATATATACATATATATCTGGTATGTATACATATCCTGTATATACATATAGGTGTATATATAGGTATCTTATACACGCACACACACAAACACACACACATATATATATACATATATATCAACATAATGACATAATCTATTTCATTTATCATATTTTCATCATATTAATGAATATATTAACTATATATTAATTTATTATCTGTAATATATGATAGCATAGATTTATTATATATGTGGTATATATTGGGGATTAGTAGAATTGGAGTCATATATTATTATATGTAGACATATGACATACAAATGTGATAAAAATATGTATATATTGAATTACACATGCACACATTTATACAGACATACAAACACACACACACACACACACACACACACACACACACACACACACACACGTATGAGCTGCCCATCTTCTATATCTTCTACATTCCCATAGAAATAAATTCAATGTCTCCTTTATTATAAAGATGAAACTGATATTCAAATACATTAAAAATTCCCTCTATTGTTTGCAGTTAGCTGGGGCAGTAAGGAAAACAGTGAGCCAGCCTGAGATGGGCAAGGGGACCAACTTGCAGATAGGAGGATGGAGCTTAGACATCTCTGCACAGCATGATGACTGTAGCTAAAAAGAGAGTACCGTATACTCAAGACTGCTAAAAACAGCAACAGATAGGTTAATTGCCTGGATTTAATCATTACACCTTGTACATATTTATTTAAATATTACATTCTATCCAATAAACATAAACAATTATTAGGTATTGATTTAAAAAAAAAAACCTAAAAGGCTACAAAACTTTCCCATAGCCAAGTATCTGATGAATGATAAACATGAGGTTAGAATCTCAATATGTTTGGAAACAATTTTGACAGTTGAAAGGTTCAGCGTTCAGAAGGACGACATTGTCTGAATGTCTGAATATCAGTCTCTGAACACAACGATGCTCAAGGGGCCTGGACCACTGAGGAAGACTAAGGCACAGCTTCCAGGAGTTTGGAAGAAACTCTTTCCCTCTCCCCCTCCCCTCCCCCTCTACCTCCCCCTCCCCTTCCCCTTCTCCCTCCCCTTCCCCCTCTACCTCCCCCTTCCCTCTCTTTCCCCCTCTCCTTCCCCCTTCTCCCTCCCTCCTTCCTTCCCCCTTCCCTCCCCCCCCATCCCTTTCCCCCTCCCCCCCCCCTTTCCCATCTCTTTCTTTTCTCACCTGTTTGTTGTTTTGTTTGACAGGATCCACATAGCCCAGAATGACCTCAGCTTACAATCCTCCTGCCTCAGCCTGGTGTTAGTGTCACAGTAGATTATGCTACTGTCCCCACCCTACCAGAGGAAACCCTCAAGGTGGTGGGGGACTCTCAAGGGTGAACAGTCACTATCATGCTCATATCCCCGCATGATTCTGAAGACACAGGCCTGGTTAGAAGTACCTGTCTCAGGGTGATCTGCTTCTCGGCATGGTCCTCTGGTGAGTGGGGCTTCCCTAGCAACTCGCTGTGCTTCCCTAACAACAGAGGAAGGTAAAGCTGAATGCAAGGTAGCTTTAGCTATGAGACCAGTCGGCCATCTCAAGCTGCCCAAATGTGTGACTTCTCTACTTTTTTTTTGTTTTGTTTTGGGTTTTTGTTTGTTTGTTTGTTTGTTTTTGTTTTTTGGGTTTTTTTTGTGTTTTTTTGTTTGTTTGTTTGTTTGGTTGGTTTTTTTTTTTTTTTTTTTTGGTGGGACTCTAACAACAGCACCTGATAAAGGGAAGAATGCCTTCTAAAATGGATGTTCTCATGCCCTCTGAAATCCAGCCTTCATTTTAATTAAGAACAGAAGTCTCTCTTTTCTCTCAGTGACTTTTCTACTTGAGAGCAGTCAAGAGTGCATCATTTACTACATTGGCAGTTCCAGAGTGTTTTTGGAAAAGATCAAAGTCCTTTGTTAATTGCTAAATATAAGATATTTAATCATTTCAGTGTGATTTATTGGGTGAAAATAGAATATGACAGGCTTCTCCAAAATTAATAGAATTGTAATAAATGGATGGAATAGCAACATATAATAAGATTTCCAAATATCAAATCATCAGAGATTGTCGAGAAATTTGTTAAACTTAGTAAATTCTTCCTTCGCATCTTTTGAAATTATGACGATTTAGTTGATTCTAAAAAGAAAAAGCTGTCAAACGCATACCTCATTTTAAACTCAATACAGCAAGACAGAAGAGAGTACCATTTTCCCCTTTGTAGAAACCAGAGTTCTTTGGGGAGACAGAATAAAGCCTTTGGCCAGGAGTTAATCCCTCTGGATTGTGGTCGTTCAAAGGAACTTGAGCAGACCTAGGGCGTCTGAGGTGCTCAAACGCTCTGGTGGTTTGAGGTCTTGATGCTTGATTTTGCCTGTCTGTGAGAGCTCACATTGTAGCCACAGAATCGCACGTGGGTTTCCATTTTCCTTTGCCAGAAGTTTTCAATGAAGACTTGGAATGTTATCTTGAAGATGGGCATTTGACTCTCTCTGCTCATAATCTCTCAAACTAATGGCATAAGTATGGCGTGTGTAAGGATTTTCCCAAACATCATGGCAGGTTGGACTCTCAGCTGGTCTCTGAGCTGACCTCAGAGAGCTGAAGCTCAGAATAGGCATCCACAAGGAAGATGTCCTTGCCTATCCCACGCCTTAACTCTGGGGGGGGGGGGGTTCCCCAGCCTCATCACCACGAGTATGCATTTCTCCTAGGATGGTTTGCAGGATGAAATAAAGACAGTGTTCCTAAGATACTTAGCTCAATACCTGCCAGTTATGAATAAAATATCTAGCAAAAGGTTAGGCATTTTCATGACTAATATTTTGAATAATGTCTTTTTTAATCACACCATTATTACAGTTTGGTGGTTACTTTCACATTTATTGTTTAAGGCATTTCAAATTGAGGAAAAAATTGTTCTCTGCTGGGATCATATATAATTGGTTCAGACTCAAATATAGAAAAACGTGCTTAATACTGCAAAGCATTAATGAATAGAAACCCAACGATCCAAGCATATAAATTCCCTGGGATCCTCAGTCTCGACTTATAGAAATAAATAGAGAATAAATAATAAATAATAGAGAAATAAATTAGATGAGGAAAACATGCTCATATCAAATAGTTATTTATATAAGCTAGGTTTTAGAAACTCATCAGGAGCATGTCTGATGGAGTTGAGAGTGTTTCTTTTCATGTCTTCATTCAAAGCATGAGTCAGTGGGAGCAACTGTCGCCAACAAAGGTTGGAAAGTTAACTCGTGTGGTCTTTAATATATCTAGCCCTCACTCTTTGTCTTAGAGTTTTACTGCTGTGAACAGACACCATGACCAAGACAACTCTTATAAGGACAACATATAATTGGGGCTGGCTTACAGGTTCAGAAGTTCAGTCCATTATCACCAAGGCAGAAATGCGGCAGCATCCAGGAAGAGCTGAGAGTTCTACTTCATCTGAAGGCTGCTAGCAGAATACTGGCTTCCAGGCAGCTAGGAAGAGGGTCTTAAAGCCCATGAGCACAGTGACACACCCACTCTAACAAGGCCACACCCACTCTAACAAGGCCACACTTCCCAACAATGCCACTCCCTGGGCCAAGCATAGACAAACCATCACACTCTTAAATGTCCACATGTTCCACACTAGGGGTAGCAAAGGACTGTAGGTGACAGCAACTGGGCTCATTTAATTCACCTTACACTAAGTGGAAAGATAGAGGACAGTCAACAATAAAGATTCATCTCTGTGCACATTCAGGGCCCTCTTGTTTAATGAGAAATTATATCGTTAATAAGAATCATCCAGTTCTCTGACAATACAAATTTAAGTCTTATCAGAATTAAGGTATAGAACAAATAGCTTCCCTAGCAAGTGAATATAGTCTGGATTTTTCTAGGATCATCTTGCTTTTGAAATCACATTTTAAAAAAGATGACTGCAGAGTCATTTAAATGAGGCCATAGTTAAGAAGTAGGAGCAGCACTTGTTGGCTTACAGTCAGGGCTTGAGCCCAGCATCTCAGACATGCCAGGCAGGAGCTGCCATCAGGTGAGATGTACCCACCCTCAGCCTCATGGCGTCCTTTATACAAGACACCAAAAAATGAGTTCCCTAAATCTGTGACAGAAAATTTGTCCAAATATTGAAGTTTTCTCATTTTTTTTATGCAACGTTTTATAATTAGCTTTTAAAATACTGTTTCTGGGGGAGATCATGCACACCCTTATTCCCAGCACTCAGGAGGCAGAGGCAGGAGGACCTCTGAGTTCAAGGCCAGCCTAGTCTAAGGAAAGAGTTCCAGACCAGCCAAGGCTCCACAGTGACACCCTGTCTTGATCACACAGAGAGAGAGAGAGAGAGAGAGAGAGAGAGAGAGAGAGAGAGAGAGAGAGAGAGGAGAGAGAGAGAGAGAGGGAGAGGGAGAGAGAGAGAAAGAGAGAGAGAGAGAAAGAGAGAGAGAGAGAGAAAGAGAAAGAGAGAGAGAGTTGAATAAAAAAAGCCACCCCATTCAAAGATCCACCTTGGAGTGATAACTTAATTACAATTATAAGGACAGAATTTTAAATAGAATTTCAAAATTTCCCAAGACTTTAACAGTGTACACGAGAAGTTCTCATTGGTCATAGATATTTAGTTTTTACCTTCTGAATTCAACTAATTGATGATTATAACATTGATAAAGGACTAGTTAGAAGTCATACTAGTTGAGAACTGCTCAAAAGTAGAGATATGTTTTATATATCCATGTCTGTCATATTTAATGATTATTTTTATATTTAATTTTTTAGTTTTCTTGTCATTTATTTTGATGTTTAACAAGCCTAAATAATGTTTTCTTTTTTATTAAGGCATTTTAAAATTAGATATTTTCTTCATTTACATTTCAACATAATGTTTTCTTAAGTTCTTATTCTCTTCTCTTTTACTAGTTCACTGCTGATTGCTATGACAAATATCCGAAAGTAGTAACTTGCAGAGAGAAAATGTTTACAACGGTTCAGAATTTTGGAGGTTTCAGGCATTGATCTGATAGCCCCTTTGTTTTTTTTTTGTTTGTGTAGAGTCAGGTTCTTTCAAGGCTAATCTTCTACATTTAGGCTTTAGTTCAATTATTTAGAAAATATCCATTGTCTTTGGAATAAAAATACATTTTCTTCCTTTTGTAACTCCCCCTCTCTTGTGCTGGGTGAGGACCCCTGTGTCTTGTTGCATGATGGTCAAGCATTCTATCTTGAGCTGTATCACAGCCTCACACGTGAGATCAGAATGCAATGGACAACCAGTAACCCTTGAAATCACAGCGGGGACTATGATGGGCCTCTGTGGTCACCTGTGTGCTTCTCCAGTGGATCAAGCTGCATCTGTTCCAGATTTTACAGTGACAGATTCCTCTCCTCCCATTTAGTGCCAAGAGCTCAGTCTCTCCACAGCTCTGGGAGTAGTTACACCACTCTCCTCTCACTGCTGTATACTGCAAAATGAAGCTTCTCTGACCACAGTTGAGAGCATCCTGGGTCAATGGGCATAAATATAAATACTCCCAACATGATCACTTAGCAACATAGCAATATCATGTCCTGTCTCAGAGCCTTATGGCTTCCCCAACCATGAACTTTACCCAGAATGACAGTACCAGCCAAGAAACTCTCCTCTATGGAGCAGATATGAGACTTACCACACCACATCAATTAATGCTTAGCACTTCCAAATTTTCTCTGCTCTTGGCATATGAGCTATCTATATTAGTGTATTTACATGAATGGCAACTCTTCACAGAAGCCCCTTGTATTGAAATCTAACACTAGCGTACGTCTGTCTGCTATCTGAATAGGTGGTGGCTTTGTATGACACATGCTTAAGTTGATGCAGGATATTCTGGCCAATCATCCATCACTCAATGCTCCATTCTGTAATACCCCTTTTAACCACCTTTGTGAACAAAGCTTTCTTGGTTCCTGTAGTGAGATGTTTGTCAGGAAGTAGGAAAGATACCCTGAGCTGATGAGCTGGCATGCGTACATTCTTCATATTATTTCCATTTCCTTGTCTTAAGGAGCCTTGCTTACCTGACCCCAAGGCAAACGTTCCTACAACCTTATCTTTCTTCTCTGGAAACACAGTCTCTGTTTATTTTCAAATGTAATAAGAAACAATCTAGAATCATTAATCCCATCTTTCAGCTACCAGGTGAAACTGCCAGGTCTTGTAACCCAGTATGTGTGTGTGTGTGTGTGTGTGTGTGTGTGTGTGTGTGTGTGTGTGTGGTGAAGTGGCAAGACAGCTGAGTCAAGTTAAATGTCTGACATTATCTCTAAGCCTTTCTGAATGCAATTCAGATGTCCAATGTAGAGTATCTGTAGTCAGTCATTTAGATAGAATAGTTTATTGTAACTTCCCTCTGTAGCAGCACCCAAACATTCATGATAGCAAAGCACAGCAGAGAGTTTTGATTAGAGAGGGAGGAGAGGAGGAAATGGGAGGAATGTACTCACCATTGCTTTGATGGAATAGCCAGGCATCAAGTCACTACAGCTCATTTTATTATGTATAATAGTCATGCTGTTGGTAAACTGGCTTCTCCAAATCTTCCATTTTCTTTTGGCAAACAGAAAATACTACTACAGGATGTGGAGGGTTTGATGAGAAAATGCACAATTATCACTCTCTATTATTTCATTGCTATTATTATCAATCAATCTTTCCTTCCTTTAGAGAGTATGTTAAAATAAGCCAGTTGGTCACCAGCTAGCTGTGTGTTTGTTAAACAAAGGAATCACTGGGGGCTTGGTGAAAAAAAGAGTGTTCTCTGGGAATGATACTTCTCCATGTCCGAAATTTTGATGCAAACATTTCCACTTGAACTTGGCATAGGACCTCAGATATGCAACCCCAAGACTTGGAAGTTGAGGCTGAAGTGTTCCTGTAAGTCTGTGAGTAGCCTGGGCTACACGGTGAGTTCCAAGCTATCTTGGGCTTGCCTCTAAAGACCCAACACCAAATCAAACCAAACCAAACCAAACCAAACCAAACCAAACCAAACCAAACCAAACCAAATAAGATCACACCAAACAAAGACATAAAACAACATCTCCATTTTAAATGCATTCCACGTTCAGAAGGAAGAACGGGAACCTTACTCTCCTGGAGACGATATTCATACATTTGTAGTCCTTACTCTGGAGCAATCCAGTCTGATGAGCTCTTTTTAGCACCCTCTTTTTTTTTTTTTTTTTTTTTTTGGTAGAATTTAAGAAAGAAAGGCATCAAAGGCATGAGATGCCCTGGTCTGCGTTATTTATCAACATTTAACTCTGAAGCTCTGCCTATCAAAGACCTTTGGAAGAAGCCACTCCCAGGCCAGAATTCAGAGATGTTCTTTAATCACTTACCCCTGTCCCCCATTGGCACAGTGGCCACACTCCGCCAGGGACTACCTGGTGGGCACAATTTTCTGTATGAGCCCCATTTGTCCTTCTTTTCAACTCTGCTTTCAAGTGATTACAGATGAATCGGGCTGGCATTCAATGCTGATATAGAAATAGAAAAAAAAAGAGGAAGAAAAAGTTCTCCTGGGATAAAGGGGTGGATGAAAACACCTTTCCACACAGGTTGGTGAAAAATAAGATTATTTTTTATTGATGTGTCAAAGAAAAAGGTCATCTTCAAAATAGCCCCCTTTTATTTCCCTCTATCCTGCCTTCTTTTGGAATTCACATAAACTTCCACCACCAGATACTTGTTGCCGAAGCCCCAGCACAGGAGAAGATCCTGGATGCCTGCCCCCTCCCCTCTGCTTGCTTTGTCTCCTTCCTTTGAGGACTTTAACAATGCCCACCCACCCCCCCCCCCCCCCCCCGGAAGCCTTCTTCCTCCATCATTTGTCTTTTGTTATTTGTCCTGCATGACTTAAGGGAGAACACATCTAAACTTAATTTGATGGAACCAAAGCTTCCTCTTTTTTGAGGGCAAAACAGTGTAGAGTGAAGAAGTACTCACTCAGTCGGGCTTCCTTAAACCAGTCCAGGGCTACAACTCCCTTGCAGAGGCTAAGTATTTAGCCAGGCTGAGCTGCTGTTGTCAACGGCAACTGTTGTGCACACGTGTTAGGGCATGAATGTGCTTATTATTTAAGTGTACACTCACAGATCAGGGGTGCTCGCCTGTGATATACGTGGTGTTTTCATCCTAAAGAACATCTTGGAATACAGCTAGACCTTACTATCTTGTTGTCCGAAGAGTTATTTTAAGCTTAGTAGTTTACCTTTTAGAAACTTCAGTTGAAGATGTCGTTTGAACGAAACTCAAATCTCGGGGCTGGAGAGATGAGCCAGTGGTTAGAATACTTGTTGCTTTGACAGAGGGCCTGGCCTTAGCTTCCAGCATCTATGTCAGGCAGCATAAAATAACTTTTAACTCCAGATCAGGGTTTTTGACACCATCTTCTGGTTCCTAGATGCATCTGTATTTGTGTGTGCTTACAGAGACAAACATAAATAAAAAAAGAAAATCTTAAACAAGATCTACTATGTGATTGCTACACTTTTTTTTTTTAAGGTAATCCCATTTAGACTATCATCAGCACTTGGTGCTGGCTGTGTTTGCATTTTCGATGTCTAACTGCCGTGGAATGAGGTCTCTTTTTCAAGCATTGAGTTGTCTGAGGTCACATGTCATGATAGATCATGCTTAACATGCTTGTGTTTGCTCATTTCCTATTAACTTACGTGTCTGGTAAGGCAAAGCCCTCAGACGGTCCATTTTCATTTGGGTGGCAATTTTCCTAGTGTTCTTTTAGGAGATTTCTTGTGAACTCAGGAAACAGGCGTTTATTTTATTATGTGTTTTGCAAAGGTTTCCTGCCAGCCTGTCACTTTCCACTTTGTCATTAACAGCATCTTTTCAAAAGCTGTCGTTTATAATTCTCACAAACTTCATCCAGATAAATTATTTACATCTTGGGTTGTGGCTTTAGGGTTGCATCAATATCTAAAAAGTCATTGTCAGGCTGAAGTGTTCTAGATTCAGAGTCATTGTCAGGCTGAAGTGTTCTAGATTCAGAGTCATTGTCAGGCTGAAGTGTTCTAGATTCAGAGTCATTGTCAGGCTGAAGTGTTCTAGATTCAGAGTCATTGTCAGGGTGAAGTGTTCTAGATTCAGAGTCATTGTCAAGCTGAAGATTTCTAGATTCAGAGTCATTGTCGGGCTGAAGTGTTCTAGATTCAGAGTCATTGTCAGGCTGAAGTGTTCTAGATTCAGAGTCATTGTCGGGCTGAAGTGTTCTAGATTCAGAGTCATTGTCAGGGTGAAGTGTTCTAGATTCAGAGTCATTGTCAGGCTGAAGTGTTCTAGATTCAGAGTCATTGTCAGGCTGAAGTGTTCTAGATTCAGAGTCATTGTCAGGCTGAAGTTTTCTAGATTCAGCATAGGGTTATCTCTAGAACTCATTATTTTAAACTTTGCATGTAACTACAATTAATTTTGCCTGCCTGCCTTCCTTCCTTCCTTCCTTCCTTCCTTCCTTCCTTCCTTCCTTCCTTCCTTCCTTCCTTCCTTCCTCCCTCCCTCCCTCCCTCCCTCCCTCCCTCCCTCCCTCCCTTCCTTTCCTTCTTCCTTTCAGCAGGTTTGGGAGTGAAAGAGTCTTGTCCATGATAGATAAGAGTAATGGTGCCGAGCTATGACTAAGAGGAACATGATATGGATTTCGTTTGTGTGTGTTGTATATGTGCATGCATGTCTATAAGGGATTTGCCTATGCCGGCTCATGTGGAGCCCAGAGATTGATATCAGCTGTCTTCCTCATTCCTATTTCCATCTTTATTTTTTGAGACAAGGTCGTCCAGGTCCACCCAGCCTGGAGCTCATGCATCCTGTTTGGCCAGCAAGCCCCCCACCCCCTGCCTGTCTCCACCCCTGAACCCTGCCAGATAGGGCTTTTGTGAGTGTGAATCCTTTCTAACATCCTCAGTCCTATGCATCAAATACTTTATCTATTGAGCCATCTGCAGATGATGAATTAGTTTTATTTTTACACATGTTTATTCCGTCACTTTCACTATTTTCAGGAGTGGTGAATTTTTCTTTTCTTTTCTTTTTTTTTTTAGTGAATAGTTTTTTTTCTGTGTTCTCAGTGTTCAGCTGACTATGTGATCTCTAAGGTGGTGAAATGCCAGTCTCCCAGCGTTGCAATTCTTCAGCATCCTTTTGGCTACTATGAATCACTCACCTTTCCATACAGATTTGGAGTAAGTCTGATGATAGTCACAATGACAGCATGCAGGGATTTCGATTGAGCTTGTGTTGAGTTTATAAACCCAAGTTTGGAAGACTGACCTTTGAGCAAGAGTGAATCATATTAGTCATGAAAATGGAATATGGAATATCTTCCTCCTTCACACATACACAGACACACACACTCACACTGAGAGAGAGAGAGACAGAGACAGACAGAGAGACAGAGAC
This sequence comes from Mus musculus, assembly GCF_000001635.26. Lineage (NCBI taxonomy): Eukaryota > Metazoa > Chordata > Mammalia > Rodentia > Muridae > Mus > Mus musculus. The sequence continues at coordinate 68,940,993 of NC_000076.6, read as the reverse complement.
AGAGAGACAGAGAAAGACAGAGAGACAGACAGAAACAGAGACAGACAGACAGAGAGACAGAGATACAGAGAAAGACACAAAGACAGACAGAGACAGAAAGACAGAGAGACAAAGATGCGAACACACATATACACACAGAGACACACAGAGGCAGACTTTTGTACTCTTGAATTGCACATCCTGTTACTGATGTCTCTGTGGCAGTTTGAATATGCTAGGATCATGGTGTGGCACTATTAGGAAGTGTAGTCATATTGGAGTAGGTGTGTCACTGTGGGTGTGGGCTTTAAGACCCTAATACTAACCCCTTGGAAGCCAGTCTTCTCCTGTCTACTGTTGGATAAAGATGTAAAACTCGCAGCTCCTCCTGCACCATGCCTATCTGGATGCTGCCATGCTCCCTGCCTTGATGATAATGGACTGAACCTCTGAACCTGTAAGCCAGCCCCAATTAAATGTTGTCCTTATAAGATGTGCCTTGGTCATGGTGTCTGTTCACAGCAGTACAGTCTCCTTCTATTCTTTAGGAGTGGGCCACTAACCAAACCCACATTCAAGGGAGGGGCGATGTCAAGACTTCATCTTTATGGCTTCTGACACAGCCTCACACTATGGCTTCAGTTTTCTAGAGACAAAGCCATCATTACAGGAGGGATGGGAAGCAGAGAAAACCTCCTGCATCCCCACTTTAATTAGAGGAGAGAAGCTGCTAATCATGGAATTGGTTCACAGGCTCACATAATAACATAGTTGGATCTTTTAGAAAGCCACCACAACGCTCTAATTTTAGAATCAAAGCAACACCATTCAGTCTATCTGCTGCTTTGTTATATCCAAGCCTTCACTAGAGGATTTTTTTAAAAATTATTTTTAAGGAAAGAATATATGGTAGATTTAAAAACCTGGACATCTCTCCTGTGGCGTGTGTTTCTAATACTATGAATGCCTCACCTGGTCATTAGAACACAGACATGCAGGGAGTATGTGACTATAAAACTCAACCAAATGAAATTAGGAAATCATTAAAATCTAAAGGTATGTATGTTATCTTTCCTGGGCCTTTTAAAAAAGATAGTGTGATCTTCCAGAAAGCCCAGTGAGCTATGTAACTCACTATGTAGCTATGTTCAATTCTGGACAGGAGAGGGAGATATGAGAATTTTCTCAATATTTTACATTTACAGTGGATCCAAGGACTCGGTTATATATGTGGGGGAAATAAAATGCAGGCGATCCAATATGTCCATAAACCAAGTAAGAGGAAGCAGCAAAGAGATGGAAGGGTCAAAGGAGGTCTCCATGCACCTTCAGCTCATAAACAGACTCTGCTTACAACACTGACTCTGGAAAGGCACCCTTCTCTAGACAGCACCCCAGGGCTCAGCGCAGGATCCCTGAGTCTCTAGACAGCACCCCGGGGCTCAGCGCAGGACCCCTGAGTCTCTAGACAGCACCCCGGGGCTCAGCACAGGACCCCTCAGTCTCTAGAGCTGGAGACATTAAGCTGTAGAATGGATGATGTTTGAGAATCCAGGGTTTTCTCTGACTCTCTTGTGAGACAATAAATGGACACAAACTCACTATACTGATGGTCTTCACACTGTAGGCGTGCTTTGATGAACCTGGAAGGGTTTTTTCCTTAAAAATGAAGTAAATTTTGAAACAGAGAAGTTAAAAATAACATGAAATCAAGAGCTGAGCATATTCCCTATAATAACTAACACACACACACACACACACACACACACACACACACACACACACACAATCAGTCTTCTTTTGGTTAGTATTTTATCTTAAGTAAAATCCTAAAATAGAGTTTTTTCAAGTTAAAGTTTCTATTGACTTATCTCTGAAAAAATGCAGATAAGGCATTTCTAAAGTTTATCTTTTTTTTTTCTTTTTCCTATTCCCGAGGCAGAGATCATGTAGAAGGACCCTGAAGACATGAAGACACTGGTTTCAGTTGACACTGCTGGAGGCAATGAGGAAGGGCGGTCGTGGAATTGCTGAGTGGAGCCCAACCATGACACTAACCGAAGGACCATGTGCAGTGTGCTCAAGAACAAATACATACAAATTTGGAAAGGTATGCTGACGTGACAGGCCCTGCAAATGTCAGTCAGGCTAGAGATGGAGATGCTGGGGTCTGTAGACTCTGATGCAGATATTCGTGAAATAAATGGACACCCCTACTGTGAGTCACTGTGGAAGAAAAGTTACCTCCCAAGGAAGAGTGAAAGGGTCTACCCTGTCATTAACAACTAGAAGATCGTACGCCACACACAAAACAGTTATTGCGGAACTGGCAAAAAGGCTGTCCAGGCCTTGACTTGGATAGAAAGTGCACATACTGATGTGCTTCCTGTCACCCTGGCTGTATGCTGGACTGGTGTAGCAAATTTTAATCCCGATCCAGAGTTTCCACCTTGCCTTTGACCATTTAGTTCCCAGATAAGACACACAAACACAACCTTTATCTATATTTACAATAATAAGCTTTACTATAAACTGCACAAAAGCTGAGCAGATGCCTCCCTCTATGCTATTAGAATCTACTTTCCTATCAATAACTCTCTTACTCCTTACCATGTTTCATCTGGGCTGCTCTTAACTCCAATTGGCCAGCCCTCAGGGCCACATTTTTATGAACTCACTTAACCTATGATGGCGACTCCTTTTTCCTTCCTTCTTCTCCCCTTCATGATTCTCCCCCAACCCCAAGCCTGGGGCTCCTAAAGCCCATCTATGTTTCTTCTGTTCAGCTATTGTCTGTCGGCATCTTTATTCACCAGCCAGTAATGATGTAAGGCTACATAGCATCTCTTGTGTCCATATGGGGACTCCAGATCTTCGGAGCCCTCACTTAGCATTACAGTACATAGCAAGATCCAATCTCAGTAGCAGAAGACATCTAAAGACACAGCACAGGAAGTAGGAATACAAGCAGAAGTTGTGTTGGGTTTGAGATGGAGAGGTGGTACTTTTTAGGGCCTCAGATGGCTAGAATTTAAAAGTCAGATAAGCCCAAGAATACACATCTGCAGACATAGGTGCCGTCTTCTGCATTTGATAGTCCCATTGTTCATGTGAGAGCCCACACTCACAAAAGGGGCTCAAGAGCAGCTTGTGAGAAAGGACATGTCTGGGGAAAGAAAGACATGACGCTTGATATTGATTGTCAACTGGACAGTCCAGGAGCAGACCTGTGGGCATGTCTCATTGGAAACTTCTAGGTTAAGTTAACCAAGGTGGTCCAATTGCATTGAACATGGGGTATGCCACACCATGAGCTGGGGTCCTGGATGGAGTGAAACAGAAAGAAACTGGGCTGAGCACCAGAGCGCTTCTCTCCTTGCTTGCTGATTGGAGATGGAGCATGGCTACTTTGGTCACTTGCCTCAAGCTCCCGCCGTCAGGCTTCCCTCCCCCAGGTTTGGTTTTTCCTGGTATTTTAGGACCAGGAGAAACAAAGCAGAATGAAGCATTATGCCACCAAGTCCTCTTCTGTGTTTGAAGAACACTTCTAACCGCTTCTCTCCGGTTGGAAGACAGAACCACAGGTTGCAGTCGCAAGCCTTCCTGGGATTCAGTAGTAACAGCATAAGGAAACTTAAATTGCCATTGACGACTCACTGACGGTGCTCTTTGTGTGTACCTGTGTGTGTGTGTGCGTGCGTGCATGTGCACAGTGCATGTGCATGTGAGTTAGGTTTGCATGAGCACAGACATCCCAGAATCCAAGGGCATCATATTTTCTCCATGTTGACTTACAGAAAGCTTTGAATCATCTGACTTGGGTGCTGGGCACAGAACTTGGGTTCTCTGGAAGAGCCTCAGGTACTCATAACTTTTGAGCCATCTCTTCAGCCTCTGAGATCCCATTACATTTGTATAAATAAGATAGAAATAGAGGGTAAAAAAATGAAAGACTAGAAAATAATGTACCACACAGACACTAAAGGGAGCTACAGAACACATTCTCAGAAAGTGAAGAGGAAGCACTCACTGAGGTGGCTGCTGTTCTGGGCCACAATACAAACCTCAACACATTGAAAGGAGTTCAAATCCAGCCATAATAAGATGAAAGGATAAATCAGTAGCAAATCTAGACCCTCTAATGTTTGAAAATTAAACCACACATCTCTAACTACAGCAACTTACAGAGAAAAGAAGAAATCATGAGGGAGTTTAGGAAATATTTATAATGGAATGAAAATATGACTTACCCAAATTTGTGGGATACATAAGCCAACATGCTGTTTACAAGGGAAAGTGTACAGCTTTAATTACAATAGAGATGATAAAAAAATTTCAACCTATGATGTACTCATCTAGGTAAAGGTTAAAAAATAAAATAAATCCAAAGCAAATCAAATAGGGGCTGGAGCTCAGTGCATCTACCGTTCTTCCAGCAAAGGACCAGAGTTCAGATCACTGCACCAACTTCAGATCGCTCATAACTGCCTGTAGCTCTAGTTTCAGAGGAGCTGGCACCCTCTTGTAGACTCTGCGATCACTGCACCCATGTGCACATTTACATACCCCATCTCTCTCTCTCTCTCTCTCTCTCTCTCTCTCTCTCTCTCTCTCTCTCACACACACACACACACACACACACACACGTGTGTGTGTGTATATATATATATATACATATATATATATATGTATGTATATATATACAAGTATTTAAAAAATAAAAATAATTCCTTAAATGAACCCCTAGCAAGTAAAATGGGGAACATTGAAAATGGTGAGCAGAAATCAGCAAGATGTGAAGGTCTCTCCTGAGAGAAACTGGGGGGGGGGGCGTGTTACCAGACATGATTTTTGCCCTTGTTTTCAACACACTAAGTGAGATCTCTCCTCTCCGATGTCATGGAAAGTGAAAACATTTCAACATAGCAAGAGAATATCTGCAGTGAAGGCTGAGTGCCAAACCACAATTAGGGTAGCTGCGAGACTCATAAACTTCTTGCCAGAGATTCCTAGAAAAAAAATGTGACCAAAGAAACCTGGGAAAATATTTGGCTTTCTACACATAGGAAAAACTTGGAGCTCTGAGATTCATGAGTTAATAAAACGTTACTCTATAATCTAATAAAGCGCAGGGCATTTGGATCAACATTTAAAAGCTATGATTGTGGCTCAAACAGAATATCATTGTAGATTCTTAGTGTGAGGAAACACTTCAAATGAAGTAGTATTAATTGAGCAAGAGAGTTGATTGACAAGACCTGAGAATACAGAGAAAGCTGGGCATGACTATTGGTATTAGTAGTCCAGGACCTGGGCATTCACAACTCAGTTCTGCACCTAGAAAGCCGGGTTTGTAGCCACAGTCACTTTGCTATACTGTGAAGTTGTATACCAAGACATTTGACTTTGAATGTGAAGCCTCTACCATGACTATGGGATTTTGTCATTGTTCTTGAAGATTACTAGTGATCATTGAAGTATTGGGAAGTGATTTATCTGCCAAGTATTTATTGGGCATATTTAAAATATCTTTGAGGCAAGCCTTTGAAGATTTGCTAATTATGTAATTCAGACTGACCTGGAACTCATCAGCCTTTTGCCTCAGATTCATAAGTTCAGATTATAGGTGTGAATGGCCTCGCCTAAATTCAGTGGATACTTTCCATGTGCTGTGCACTGTTTTATGTTTGAAGGCACAATCAGGGATTAACAGAACCTGGGTATGGCTTTCATAGAGCCTATTGGCTAACACAATGATTGGGGAGGGGGCGTTGGAAATGAACACAAGAGGAACTGAGCACGGAAGATCATTCCAATTGTTCTTAAAAGGGGGAGAAGCCAGAGAAGTGTGTGCACACATCGATGTGTGCACATACACATAGATATGTGGCCGGGGAAATCCTTTTTGGGTGAGCGGCCTTTGAGAGTCAAGAATGGACGAATGAGAAGACCCCAGCCAAGATCCTACCTGGAAGATAAGAACCTTCTAGGCAGAGAAAACGGAAAACCTCCAGGCTGGAATGTTTTGTCTGAAGGTGGATCTTGTCCCCAGTAAGGAGCCGTGGGGAGACGAGACCTGGGATGTGACCTAAGGGACTTCTCCAACATGTCACCCCATTTTCCATTCTTCTGTTAAAGGCACAACAGATGCATCGGCTATTTACACCACACCTAGGTGACTGCAGAGGGCTGAGCAAAGTTTCTCATTTGAGGTGAAAGTTGAGCATTTCGAGTGGGTTCCCACAACCTCAGAGAGGCCAAAGGACAGTGGCAAACATCTCCTTCATTTCCTTTTATCTGTGCACAGGAGTTTGAAAAATAATAAAAATAAAGGTCTCTGCCCCATAGACAGGGTTAACTAAGGAAGTCAAGTGGTTATATCTCATGACAGAATGCCAGAACAGTAAAAATATGTCTCAGTATGTCTCAAGTCCTGAAAATAGTAAAAGGAAGGGATCCTCTCATGTGGAGAGTAGTGTAGCCCCGACCCATTCTGTATACACTGTGCCCAAGCCCAGAACTACAGTCAGCTTGAAGTGGGCCAAATGTTTTGGGGTTATGTTCACAATTATTTCCTTCACGCAGAAGCCAGCAAATGCCCTGAGAAGGTTTTTAAAAAGCTGTTCCCTTCCTCAGGAGAAAGAGGAACAACTCCATTTGAATTTATGACCCCAGTTTGGTGATTGATTTTTAAAGACCAGTTCCAGGTTTGTGAATTTGCAGTGACAGCCAGGGAGCATATGCATGCGCGCGCGCACACACACACACACACACACACACACACACACACACACACACAGAGTGACATTTTGAGGATGCCAGCCTATTATTCACCCAAGATGATTCCAGCTAAATTAACAGAACAGGAAGGAAGCAGTTTTCAGAATACACAGGTATACTAAATGGAATCAGAAGAAAGGTTAGTGAAATCACACAGACAGTCTACAGCTCTCTCATGAATAATTCAGGAGAAAACTAAAAATAGGACCGGCCCTCCCTGATATCAACTATTTATGAGCAATGGAATCTGCACATAGATGGCTTGTTGCGACCTCTGAGGCCCTCTGAATGGTTATCTCATTAAGGGATGTACTCAGTATCTGTAGATAAATAGATAGGGAGGCAGCATCCATCACACGGTATGATTTATGTTTGACACCTAATGTAATGCAGCATCCCCAGTCAAAATATTTAGGGTGACCGCAGTAACTCTATATCATAGCCATCTACGACATGACAGACAGTGTAGCCACTTAGATTCGTGACAGGCACAAACAAGCAACCGTTCAACCTTGGCTGTCAAACTCAGTTGTTTACCTCTCAGCTCGTAGATCATGTGCCTGGCTAAAGCGGAGGTTGCTTCTCTCTCTTTCAGCCTGTGTAGCTTTTGACCCTTGGGTCCCATAAGATCAAAAGTCATATTAAAACATTTAAGAATGAAGATTTGGTTCAAGGCCCAGTGAGAATGAGGAAGACCCACCAACCTTGGGCTTTTCTGCTTGCCTGAGGTGTTAATTCCCATGTGGTTGCGAAAACAGTATCTGATGAAAACAGCTGAAAAGAAGATGGATTTATTTTGGCTCACGGTTCTAGGGTTAATTCCAGTGTGGCAGAGGAGCTATAGAGACAGGTGATTGGTGGACAGTTCACATGGCAGGGGGTCCACATCTCAACTCTCCATGGAACAGGAAGTAGAGGGACGACCGGAAGTAGGGCAAGGCTATGGACGTCAAGACCCGGTCTCACAAGGACCTTCTTCCTCCAGCTAGGCTCCATGAACTAAATATTCCTAATGTCCCCAAACATCACCCCCAGCTGAGGACCAGCTGTTCAAACACATGAGTCTCTGGGGGCCGTTATAAGCCAAAAGGTAGCACATGGCTAAAGCATCAGTTAGATTTGGGTAGCAACTCCCATTTTGAACTGGATGTGTGATTATTGTTTCCGTAGGTCTGCTCCCAGTCGCCTTCATTTGTATAGTTTAACATTTGAGTTTGTGACTCTATTCAGCGACATTATTTATGTTGGTCGCCGTTCCTTCGCTCATGTTGCTTTAAGAAGGAAGCACAGAAAGATCAGGTGCGTCCACCCAGCATGCCTCTGCCAATTCTGCTTTAAATCCAACTGTGGATGGACCCTATGGGACTAAGCATACTCAGACACAGGAAAGGAGCGAACTTGACTTCACAAACGGCTGTTGAATCCTCATTATGTGCATTTTATTGTAAAGAAAATAGGAAGGAAGGCATGTGAAGATGAAAGGAGGGTCAAGAGCCGTGGTTCCATTCTCAAGAAATCCAAGAGTGGCTGTGACTGTTTACTTAACCCACAGTGCACTTAATGCGAATTCATGGATGAACAAATAAAGATCAGAAGGGAAAGGTTCCATGCTACTCTACCATTTAAGTTGCTGTTGGTGGATAGCCGGAGGTAACAAGTAATAAAGCAAAGACAACGATTATTACAGATGAAACTGAGGTCGTTACAGGGAGGAAAATGGCTCTTGCCCCTTGGGACTCGCTCTTGTTTATCTTAGGGTAAATTTGACTTCATATTCCTATTGCAGAAGACACCATGCCCTTCAGACACAAAGCCCTGAGGTGCCCGAGCTGGAACAGACCTAGAAGCCTCTGCCCCGAGGGCCAGATTTCAAAGCTCCAGAAGATGCTGTACAAGCTCCAAACAAAGGAAACAACCAACAGTCCTACCCAGACACGATGCCCATGCATAACAGCAACCAGCACAACACAGTAACATCCCTAAGGGTGCTATATTGGCACGCATACCTCAGCAGTAACCAGCACCTCTGTAATTGGACCTAAGACCATCTCAATAAAGAAGGAAATTATGGGGGCTGGAGAGATGGTTCAGCGGTTAAGAGCACTGACTGCTCTTCCAGAGGTCATGAGTTCAGTTCCCAGCAACCACATGGTGGCTCACAACCATGTGTAATAGAACCTGATGCCCTCTTCTGGTGTGTCTGAAAACAGCTACAGTATACTCATATAAATATAACAAACATATCTTTTTTAAAAAAAGGGAATTATCCTTGTACTAGAAACCTACCAGAAACCCAGGGCTAGTGAAGGAATGGATCTTGGAGGAGTGCCTAGAACCACCACTTTACAAACCTAGTATAATCCCCAACCACATTCTAAATATCCATCCTTATACCCAATGATAGCCGCAGTCTTGACCCTCCATCAACAAAACATCTCATTTCAGTAGACAGAAACTCTTAAAGAGAACCACAGCTCACCAAAAATGCAGAGTTGTGGAGACGAGCTCCATCGGGCTTTTTCTATGGGTTCTTCCTGATGTCTAGAATCCTATGCTCACACCTTCACAGCAAGGATTCTACATGTTGAACAGTTCGCTCAGCCTCTACCCACCTCTAACATGTTGAAAACACCTCATTCTCCTCTCCCCACCCCCAGTTCATAGTCCTCTGTAGGGTGCTCTGACATTCCCATTCACAGTGATGATTTTGTGCATCTTTGGTTTGTCAGTTCAGCCTAGATGCCTGGCTTTGTTATCCCAGCATTCTCTCCTGATCCTTGTCATCATGGAGACTATCTTTCCAGTGGAATGCATCACAGCTCTCATCTAGCTAGGAAGGAGGGTTGTCGCTTAGCTTTAGAAGAATCTCTCAGCACTTTGCTCCTCAGTCCTTTGGTTAATGAATTGTTCTCTCAGTTTCTCTATAAATTGCTATTGACTTGTGAATTTTCTGGCCTTATGTGGTTGCATCTACTCCATCAGAGCTTTTGATCACTTCCTCTATGCTTGTACATCTCTCTTTCTTTAGGTATCTGGTATTGTATTATCCAAGCTACAAAGAGCTATGCCCACAGCACATGTTCGTTTCTTGGGGTCTTACATAAGGTATGAATCCTGCCTCATGGGAGATCACTCACATGTGGATGAACTCCCCCCCACACCCCCTGCTTTCCAACTTTATATTTGAATCCCTTGAAGATGAGTTACATCTTCAGAATGGTGATCTGCATGGATTCTCTGGTTCCTACTGGTAAATGGTACCTAGATAATGTCACTGCATGCTTCAAGTGTCTAACCTCTGTTCCCAGGCACAGAACTTCCCCAACTGTGTTGTGTAACGTTCTCATTATTTGGTGGCCATGAGGAAAGATGGGAAGAATCAGAGCCTATAAATGACATCCCCAAACAGGACCTCCTGCCCCTTATAGGTAGGGAAACAAGACTGTCTTGTCTAGGAAAGCAGTCTTGTTTCCCTGTTTATCGGGGGAGGGGTAGACTGTGAACAGCTGCCGAGTTCAAACTAAAGAACCTGACTATTCAAGATTTTTCAGCATATACATTAAGAGTCTTCCGCCACGATGTCTAAAATCCCCATTCGTCCTAAGCAGAGTAGTTCTGTTACTGTAACAATCAGTCTAGTATTGCCATCGAGTTTTCTGATTCTTGAAGTTGGGCCTGGATGTGACATTCTGTCTTTTCTATTTTCTGGAGGAATCCCTGAGGATCTTCTCACATAACCAACGAGGCTGTCATTTTTCCACACTTTATCATGTACTCCAGCTCAGTTCTCCCTGATCAGAACCATAAATAATTGCCCTATACTTGGGTACCAGTGATGGAATTCTAACCTTAGAACGCTGATGCACTGTCTCCTAAATTCCTTTCTAGGGATGTATTCTAAAACTCAACTTTTGGTAGTGGCCATTCCATATTGGCTTCCTAGGAGACAGATGGTAAGATATTGAGATTTGCATGCAGACAGTTTATTAGGGATGGCCTTGAATGTTATTTGTGATGAATGACAAGCACTACATTGGGTAGAGGAGTTGGTAAAAGATGCTGATCGTGCAGGAGAAACCTTGGGTGAGTACTGTGATATGACCTAGAGCTGAGCTGTGATTTGTAGTATTATAGTTGGGCCAAGAGTCTTTGGTACCACCCTTCACTGAAGGCATGCTCTTTGGAAGGTCATCATCAACAACATCACTTCCTGCCAGCTGTATCAGTTCCAAAAGAGGAACTCTACTGTGAACTATAGCAGTCTACACAGCAGGCATCTGAACATGGAGCCCTGCGTTCTTTACTTCTTCAGGTGTGTGTGCTTGTTTGTGTGTGTGGCTGTGTGTCTGTATTCATGAGTATGGGTACTCAATGAGACAGGAAGAGGGCATTAGCCTGGAGATAGAGTTACTGAGGCTTGTGAGCTACCCTTGTAGGTGTTGAGAACTGAACTCAAGTTGTCTGCACAAGCAAGATGTGTTGTACTCTTAGCTATTGAATATCTCTCTAGGCCACGGTGCTTTAAGTCTTAAAGGAATGCTTAAACACTGACCTGTGTAATAAAGTATAGTTTCTTATAAAGATTTCTTCAGTGGAAATTAGATAGTCTTTCCTTTGGAGTTGTTTACCTCTTGATGGTGGGTTCTTTTAGTCTTTGATTCCACTATAGTCAGTACAAACACTAGACTAGCACTTTCCATAGAATCCTTACCTTTTCGGTACCAACTCAATGAATAAATGACGCAATGTACTTCTGGATAAACATTGACTGGTGGACATACTGGGCCCCAGTCAGCACAGTGGAGGCCTCAGTGCCAGGTATTCCACATTGCAGGACTCTAACATTGCTGCTCACACAAGAAACATTATGATTTCGCTATTTGTACGTAGCCATGACTGAAAAGGGCCATTTTGAGATGTGCCCATGTTTGTGGAAAGTAGGTGAATACCATGCAATGGCTCTGATGCTTGCCCATGATGTTGGACTCATTGGTGCTTGGCTGATGATGGGTGATTGGCACGCACTTCCAAGGATGGCGTGGAGTCTTCCCTGCTATATTACTGCCTATTAGAGTCATTAGGGATACTCAAGAGAATACCAGAACTGCTTAAGGATTTGTTCTGGGAAACAGATTGTTTGGGAACTGTTTGATTCCCCCGTCTGAGCACGTAGTTTACCACAGCGTGCTTTAATTCTTCATTAAACAATGTCAATATTCTACTTGGGAGAAGTAATTGTACCCTTTTCTTAGGAGCAATTATCCTGATGGAAGTAATTAGTCAGCACTGCTACTTAAGAAGGAGCCCTGTGCTTGGAAGGGCTTCAGCTTCTATGTGCCACATGGTTGGAATTGAGTTTGGCTCTTGATTCAACTTGGCAGTGTGCACCATCTTACAGAGGAGTCCCCTGGTTGTCCCTCCCGCCCCTGACCATGAAAAGTTGATGGAAACCTCTAGTAAAAAATGAATTTATTAAAGTCCAAAGTATTCTTATTTTACTGAAAATTTTATGCATCTTTCTCTACATTTTTAAGTAATGGAATCACACGTAAGGAGGTAGGTTGGTACCACCTTACTGAATCTCATCTATATACACGTAACACCCCCACCCTTTCAGCAACACTGAATTTGGAGTTTAGATATCACTTAAAGAGACACAAGGAAACAAGTCTAAAATGATTTTCCTGAAATCCGAAGACATTCCAAAACTCATTCATTTATCCCCAGACCAGCACTTTCTTGAGTAAAGCTATAAATAAACTCATTCAAACACTTTCAAGCTCTACTGGTAATATTTTCTATCTGGGATAGGTTTGGGAGGAACACGGGTGTTTTCAATTGTCAAAATTTAGTGGCTGATTAATTTCACATCAGAGAAAAATATTTGAAGGAAATGCTGAACACCGACCATACTCTTCACTGAAGTATTTATGAAGATGGCTGTGATGTCTGCAATTTGGCTTGAAATTCATAATCAATAAGATGCCTTGGTAAGTAGAGGATAGGTATATGGAGAGCCAGCTGATCAAGGAATAAAACATTTATAAAAGGATTTAAGTTGAGGTATGGGAATACTCTTGTGTAAAATTATTTAAGCATTTAACATATCTGAAATTTTGTAATAAAATATTGAAAATAATTACTATTCTCACTCTTCCTATAGAACCATCAAAGCCAACTTTGATTAAAACGGTGTAACAATTCAGTTTTGCCAATGTTTACTCCTGTGAATACGGCAAATCCTGGCATTGCCTGTAAAAGTGTGTGTGTGTGTGTGTGTGCGTGTGTGTGTGTGTATGTGTGTGTGTATATGTGTGTGTATGTGTATATGTATGTGTATATGTGTGTGTGTGTGTGTATGTGTGTGTGTGTATGTGTGTGTGTGTGTGTGTGTGCGTGTGTGTATGTACATGTGGAAATCGAAGGTCAGTGTCAAGTATCTTCCTAGACACCTTCCACCTAATTCTTTGACAGGGTCTCTCACTGAACCTAGAGCTCATCAATGCAGTTGAGCTGGCAGGTCAAAAGGCTTCAGGGGTCCTCCTCTCTGAACTTCTCAGCACTGGAACTATAGGTACACATATGGGTACGCATCTGGCTTTCCACATGGGCACTGGGGATTTGAACTCAGGCCCTTGTGCTTGTGTGGCAAGAATTACACTGACTGAGTCATCTTCTGGCCCCTGGTTTCATTCTGATGAACCCCCCAGCACAGGGCATCTCTAGTTCTATATGGTTCTCCTGCTCGACACAGCTACTGGAGGAGCCGTGACTGTTCCATCTCAGTCTTCATTTGGCACTCTTCTCTGAACATCTGTATTTCCAGCTCTGATGTCTGTAATAGTTTCTTTAACTTTTAGTTTGCACTGGAGAAAGACCAATGTATCTCAGTGGAGAAATTCCACATGCGCTATTTCTTACAACAGGAGCACTCAGTGAGTGCTGTAGGGCTCTGAACCTGTTTCTGCTAGTCTTTCTCTTCTATTTACTAGCCAGAAGTGGATGGATGCTGTCTTCTCTGTCCCTCGCTTGTAAAGAATGTTCCTATGCAGCATAAGTCAATCCATTGGTAGTGGATCTATATATTTCCCTCAGAGTGCTTAAGAGAGACTCCCTAAATATATTCTTTTCCATTCATCCATCTATGTTAGGAAGATGCATGACGTGTGTCTAAGGCCCTGTCAGTGTGTTATTTTCCATGTTCCTCTCGCATGTCAAATATAAAAATACAGCTTGTCGGCGTGAGCAAAGTATGGGGCATTGTTCACAGAGACTGTGAAAGAGCCTGCTGTACTCCCGATCCATCATTGCAACAACATAATCATTTCACAGCCCTGTCTAAACAGAGTGGTTAGGGGCATCCCTGCTTACCACGAACAGATTCAAGCCTGGCTCAGAAAAGGCTCAAACATGCCAAAGAGGAAAACCAATTCCAGAGAAAAGAAGAGAATCCTTGTTTTGTTCCCAATTTTCTAGTCTCTAATCTTCCTTCGAAGGTTGTTTATACACTAATAAACAACCTGCTGCCTTGACATTTTGCCCAAGTGTGTGTGTGTGTGTGTGTGTGTGTGTGTGTGTGTGTGTAGGCTTCGTTAAGTCAGAATTTCTAATTCAGCTCACCTGTCACAGCTAAAAGCTCCTTCAAATGCCTTGACATCGATTAATATTTAATGACTGAATGGTAGAAATATTTGCTCAGCACTTTTAAACTTTTCCTTCCTTTAAATTAAAAAATAAAAAAGAAAGCCTTCAGAATGAACTCTTTTTCATACATGAGCAGTTCTAGTTTCTACATTGAGAAAATTATATGGTGTGGCATTAAATTATTAAAATCCCGGCCTGGGGTTTCTACCCCGCCTTTGGTAATTGAGTTCCCCGGATGAAAGACTAACTCACAGCCTTTATATTTACATCAAGCCTTAAGCAGCATAATAGCTGGGCAGCTGCCTACCTTTTGTGCTGTTAGAATCTACTTTCCTATCTATAACCCTGAGTTATCACTCACTATTTACTAGGTTCCATCTGGGCTGCTCTTAACTCCAAATGGGCAGCCTTTAGGGCCACACTCTCTTGACCCTTAACCCATGGTGGCTTCTCCTTCCTCCTCTCCTGCACCTTCTTCTTCTTGGTCCCAAACCCAGGAAACCTAAACCCCACCTCTATGGGTCTCTTCTGCTCAGTGATTGGCTGTTGGCACCTTTACTTGTCAATCACAATGAACTGTATGTGTGTGTGTGTGTGTGTGTGTGTGTGTGGTCCCCTTAACTAGTGTCTAGTCTGTGTGTGGACTCTGGAGCAACCAGTTTTGGGGACACAAATTAGTGTTAGAATACAAGCAGCATCAGGCCAAACCAGTACAATATGGGATACTAAGAAAAGGACTAATGATGCTGTGTGCTTCAGGGAATAAATACAGGAAAGCTACCACTCTGAATAACATTTCTATGCCAGGCACCTCCAATGGTTTTGTCATATCCATCTCCAGCAGCCATTGCTCTTACTGCAAGGTAGATAATGTCAATTGCATTTTGCAAAGGAAGTCCCCGAGAAATGAAGAAACCCTACTCTTGTTCACATCACCAAGGGAGAGTCACGATCTGAACCCCGAGTTGTTGTTTGCATCCACAGTCCATGCTCTCTCTAAGTACCTATGGACCCTTCCCCGAGCAAGCAGACCCACAGTATGTTTGAACACTGTCCTCTGGTGCCAGCCATTAGTTCTATCATTGTGCCTCCGTTTCCCCATCTGCCAAATGACATGTAAGTGAGGTGTTTCATTCTTACTCTGGATTTCTTAGAATGCAAGCTTCTGAGGTTAAGTTAGGTCATGTGTTAGTAGGCGTGAACTGTAACCTGTGTGTGTCGTGGAAAAGAGCAGGCAGTGTTTTCTGTTGGACAGTGGAAAGAAGTCTATAAAAATGCCATGATATACTGGCATAAGCATAGTACTCAGACTTAGAGAGCAGTCACTATAGAGGCAATGCCAGGTGGTTGAGGGGTAGAGAGTGATGGACACAACTGCAGTCAGTAAAGTCTACTTCTGTTTCTCACTGCTGTTGAGAGCTGGGTTGTACCTGACAACTTCTCTAAGCCTCTGCTGCTTCACCAACATAGTGAATGTTATAATTCCAATTTGAGAAAATGTTTTGATTAGAACAGCTCACATGTTTATGGGGCCTAAAGTGTGGTGCAATGTGGTGTGTGTCAACTAATAGATTGATGTTATTAATATTCAGTAAAAAGAAATATCAGCTATTGTCAACATGCACAATGTGCCAGGCAAGGCAAATATTACCTATCGATGACAACGAAAACACACAGCTTCCCCTAAAGCATATTTAGATAAAGATACAAAGGACTCATTTCAGTGAGTTAATTTTATACCTGAGGAGATACACACCTGAAAAGCAGGCTTTGGTGGACTGACAGGAGGCATCTAATTCCTTTCTGGGACAGCAGGGGTCTTCTATAGGACTTAGCTGTTCTGTGCTGTGAAGCAGGTAGCTTTGCCAGAAGCCGAGTCCAGCAACCTAAACCACAGAGTCTTTTGTTCTCCTCTGTGGATCTAGCTCTGCCCATGGATGCACATTTAGAAACATGACCCAGGCCCTGATGAATCGTCAACAAGTACTGAGAATTCACTCTGCATGTACTGTACAGAGGGAGTGACTTCTTCATCTGCTTGTGCATGGCACAGGTGGTTACCCATATGACAAAGCTTCAGGTTAAGAACTCAGTAGACCCAACTGCTTGTCCTAATATACACCTCAATAAAGTTTAAGTAAAATAGTAGTGGGAGGGCGGGAGGGAAGATAACTTGGTCTCCAAGCTTTGTTGTTTTTCGGTTCTTTGGGATGGCTTGGAGACAGAGCAGCAATTCAGATTTTAGTAGGATGTACAGGGCTCCATCCCAGGAGACAGAAGAACAACAAGGTATGAGAAAGCTGAGTGGAGACATGATCATATCTTAATGCAGGGCTGCTTTGCCTTTGATTGACAGCTGAGTGTCAAGGCCATGTGGTTCCAGAGCTCATTGATCCAGCACTACAGCCTGTCCTCTTCCTGTTCCATTCCAGGTGACAATGCACATGCAACAACTCGTCCTATGTTTCTCAAAGAGTGGAACTGCTCTTTGAAATGTCCTCCATGGGCTCAAAAACCAAACAAAACCAAGCCCCAAACCATGCATGACTATGCAGTATACTTTGATGCCCCATCTGCTAGATACAATCTAATCTAACCTAGACGAACTCTATCAAATACTATGCGAGCAGGTCAGTCTGTGGTATGCCTGCAACTGCTTTGGTTTGAGTCAGTTGCTCACTTCTGCTAAGTTTCCTTAGGGATAGACAATGTCCATTCTACAGACTGACTGGGTAGGACCTCACTAGCTTCTTACTCAACTGGCATAAAGACTGGAGAAACTGAGAGCATTGTTTCTCCTCTTTGCCTATGGTTGACAGTATGAGAGCATAGGTTAGAGATGCTACTTGGAGTTGAGCTGGAGAATAACAGGTTAATATGAATTATTCTATGTATAACGCCGATACAATTTCCATAGCCATAATGATGAATAATCTATCACTTGTGAAGCCTTTAAGAACATTGCATTCTCACTAAAGTCTTGAAAAATTCCTGTATCCATTAGGAAAATAAAGGCTCAGATATTTTAAATAATTTGTTCAAGACCACAATAGTAAGTGCATTAAGCTGGCACATTTTGACTCCTGGTTTGTCTGATTTACAAAGTTCTTGCCTGCTCAGATGTGAGCTCTCACAGTGAGGACACTGAGCTCATGAACACATTTAAGGCACATCAGTGATGAGACTACTGGGAATGGCAAGATAACCTCCGAAGGCTCAGGCTAACGTTCACCTGCAGCTGACATTCTTAGGATGGGGGCTCCTCAGGGTCTGTTAGCCTTTGTCAGTACATTGGTTCTCAGAGACTGTTTGCATGATGTGCCGTGGGGGATACAATCAAGAACTCTGATTGTCCTAGCAGACGTGGTCTGAAGCCAATGGGACCCATGTTTTCTCTCTGGAGTTGACGCCTGGGTAAACTAAGCAGCAGACACTGCCATATCTGTTGGAGTTTAACCACCCTGGAGGTGGCCACATTGTTCTTGCTGTGGTTTTTCTGGAAGTGGCTGTACCATTGATTCCAGGCTTCCAGGAGGCCAATTTTTTCTTCTGTGTCTTTTGAAGTTGGTTTCCGGGTTGCCTATCAACTCCTGAGCTTCTGATACTTTTCAGTCTACCTTAAGGCTTCAATGAGCCCAAGCCAATTTCCAAATGGTTGATTGCCACCAAAAAAAAACCAAACCAAACCAAACAAAACAAAAAACCCTGATTGAAACACCAGGTCTTCAGAGGCATGTCAAGGAGATTTTCAGAGACCTAGCTGAGGGGTAGAAGTGAAAATATAGCTGCTCATCTGTATTTCCCTCATAAGGCTGAAAAACAACCGTTAAAGTATCATCGTATTATTATGAAACGTTAAAGTATCATTGGATTATTATGATTAGTGAAAGGAGGATTTGAGGTTAAGCCAGAGAGACTGACATGGAACACCAAACCCTCTCGTCTGCATTCAAGGACGTATAGAAAGTTCTAAGACTTGGAAACTACTTAATGTGAGCTTTTTGTTATTGAAGTAAGGTATTTTATTTATATATTATGTAAATAAATATTATGTTAAGTTATATATTTTATTTTGTATGTTATATGCTATATGTTATGTTTATCATATATCATGTCACATACATTATGTATTATATTATATATTATATTACACTGGTGAGAAAATTTTATAGTTTTCTCCAGCCAGCCCACTGGAGAATATTTAAAAT
The DNA here is from genome assembly GCF_000001635.26 of Mus musculus. NCBI lineage: Eukaryota > Metazoa > Chordata > Mammalia > Rodentia > Muridae > Mus > Mus musculus. The sequence continues at coordinate 68,922,382 of NC_000076.6, read as the reverse complement.
TTTTATTTTTAAATATATATTATATATTATATTTCACTGGTGAGAAAATTTTTTACTTGAAAAGCATCAAATAAACATTTAAAATAGCCCAGTCACTTATAGAGATTCAGTTGTAAAAACATCCAAGAACTACACAGTGGAAAATGGAAGAGTTTCCTTTTTAGACAGGAGGAACAGTGTGGATGAAAGTCTAAAAGACACAAGGAGTTACTGTTTCAAGTACTGTAGCTGAGTTAGGAAGAGAGAAGTCAAACTATATGCACAAAGAAAAGGACTGAGGGAAATTTACATATTTTATAAGTAAAAATCAATAGAAGTATTTTCTTACTGGTCAAAGAGTAAAAATAAAAATAAATAAATAAACAAGCAAACAAACAGGAATGGAGAGGTTAAACACATTGATTGACAAACCAAGAGAAAAGATGATTGGTCTAGATACATAGAAGGACCAGAGGGCAGAAGATGATGTGTTCTGGTCTACAGAAAAGCCCAGAAATTTGCATCATCAGTAGTGGAACTCAAGACCCTAGGTGTACTTAGATCTGTAACATAGAGCGACAGTTGACAATAATGAAACACATACAATTCTTGGATCAGGAAACGACTCGAAGGCTGCAGTTCTCTACCTGTGGGTCTCAATCCCTTTGAGGTCTGCCTATCAAATATTCTGTGTATCAGGTATTTATATTACAGCTCATAAAAGTAACAAAATTATAGCTATGAGACAGCAGTGACATAGCTGTACAGTTGTGGGTCACTACAACGTGGGGGACTATCGAACAGTCTCAGCATTAGGAAGGCTCTAAGAACGTCAGCAATGGAACAGCAACATCAAAACCAACAGAAACAGAACAGACACCGAAGAAAACCAAACGAATGTTGCACTGGGCCAGCGCTGGAATGCTTTAAAAAAATATATATATATATACACACACACACATACACATATGAGAAAGAAATAGAAACAGAGGTAGATGCCACAAGCCCAGCCTACCACTGTATGGCATAGGCGGGGTGGAAGGCAGCCGGAGGATCAAGGATGGGGTGGGGAGATGGAAGAGAAAGAGAAATGGAACACTTCATGTGCTATGAAGAGAGACGACACTGGAGACTGTGATAGCCAGGGATCCACCCCATAATCAGCATCCAAACGCTGACACCATTGCATACACTAGCAAGATTTTATTGAAAGGACGCAGATGTAGCTGTCTCTTGTGAGACTATGCCGGGGCCCAGCAAACACAGAAGTGGATGCTCACAGTCAGCTAATGGATGGATCATAGGGCTCCCAATGGAGGAGCTAGAGAAAGTAGCCAAGGAGCTAAAGGGATCTGCAACCCTATAGGTGGAACAACATTATGAGCTAACCAGTACCCCGGAGCTCTTGACTCTAGCTGCATATATATCAAAAGATGGCCTAGTCGGCCATCACTGGAAAGAGAGGCCCATTGGACTTGCAAACTTTATATGCCCCAGTACAGGGGAATACCAGGGCCAAAAAGGGGGAGTGGGTGGGCAGGGGAGTGGGGGTGGGTGGATATGGGGGACTTTTGGTATAGCATTGGAAATGTAAATGAGTTAAATACCTAATAAAAAATGGAAAAAAAAAAAAAACAGCCTGACTGAAGAGGTCTGTGATGCCACCTGAGGCCATGAGACTGTGCTGCTGCTGAGCGCCATTTCTAGGTCAGTGGTCCTGCCCCAGCAGGGGTCTGTGTCCTTGTCCGTGGCCTGTGTTACCACCAAAGGCCGTGAGAACATAATTGTTGTTTGGGCTGTTGCCTGAGGCCATGTTGAGATTGAGAGTGTCAGCAGTGACCATGGACATGAGAGATCTGGCCCTGGGGATATTGGACCTGGTGCTGTATGTGCAGGAGAGCTGGCCCTGATGGGATGAGCATGGGAGAGCTGCCGGGCTGACTAACTCAGCTGCTCCCCAGGCCCAGAAACAGGGCTTTGAGCTGGCTCATAGCAACATCCTACCTATGAGCTGCTGGAGCGCGTAAAAGGGCTGGTCCATCAGAACCAACGATGCAGGATCTCCATGACTCAGGGTAGCAGCAGGATGTCGGAGAGGAGTCCAGCATTGATGGTGTAGCAGAAGCCAGAGAACTCGAACCAAACCAATGACTCGTTGCAATGAGCATTTGCAAGTCAAGCTGTTTGGGCAAAAGGGCATACTGTGGGACACACAGCAGCTTCCAAGGCAAGAGTATTTATTATTTTTTTTTTACTTATTTTCTTTTTCGGGGAGGTTACAAGGCTGAATGAAGGGTGGGTATGGAAGGGCCAGGAAAAGAGTGGGATTGGGCTTCATAATAGGAAATTCACAAAGAACCAATAAAAAAATATGAGAAAATGATGAAGACAGAGAAAGAAAGATGCTATTGTAAGGGCAGAGGGTGGAGAGGAACCCTGGAGACTCCCATGTTTCAGAGGAGGAGGCCACAGCAACTGTAGAGAAATGATAATCAAAATCGATCACTAGGGAAAGGGCTGTGTCCCGGAGCCACAAGAAACCGTAAGTACCCAGAGGAGGGGATTCATCACTTGCTGCTGACATGAGCAGAGACACCTACTTGAACATGGCTGCACAAAATGTTTGAATTAGAAGAATAAAATCAAACCCTGCGTTTCCCAGTGCAGAAGGAAAAACATTGCCTTGGAAAGATCGATCATGGTAGGGGGGTGATGGGAGCAGCTGGGGCAGGAGTGGGTGGGTAGGTGGGGAAGCACCCTCATAGAGGCAAAGGGGAGGGGGAAGAGGACTGATGGGATGGGAGGAGAGTTGTGGAGGGGTAACTGGGAAAGGGGATATCATTTGAGATATAAACGTATGAAATGATTAATAAAAAATACCAATCATCCTTCTGTAAGAGCAAATGCAACCATTTGAGGAAAATCTTTACTTGGGAGGTGGAAAGTTTGTAACCCAAGATGTAAAAAAACAAAACAAAACAAAACAAAAACAAAAACAGATTTTATTTCACATGTGACAGTACTAGAAAACTCTTCCTTCTCCTCATTGTTCTGAGACTTGGAAACTTCTTACCAATGCGATCTCTTTGCTATTTAAGTAGGATGTGAAATGGTCTAGAAACACCCAAGGAATAAAACACAAGAATCAAAAGGAGGAATCCTAGGCTTTGTACCTGTTAAGTCTCCTTATGCCAATAATCGGTTGAATATTGTAATTCAAAGCCCTAAAGGGTCTTGTGGCCGTGCCCAGTTCTCACAGTATCTGCCTGTTTGGCCTTCTGTGTTTTCTGGTAGACAGAAAACAAACAAATAAATAAACAAAGGAGATTCAACTAGGGTCTTGCTTTTGGGCTACATAACAAGTAAAAGTTTCAAAGAACTATATTCTAGCTATCATTATTGATGCCAAAGAGTTAAGCAACGGTGGGTCTGTGTCTCGGATAATTGCGGTCATTGAGATTTAATGTGGAAAGGTCACAACCAGCCCAGTGGAGAATTCTGTCACTGAGCATCTCTTCACAGATTCCTCTTCCTTAAACTGAAGGAAGCAATGCTAGACAGTGAAACATTATGGAGAAAACACAGCTAGGTGTTAATGTTATTTAACCAGGAAGTGGTGAGGTTTTAGGTCAGTCTTTTTCCTAGAAATGTAGATTTTTTCCACACTTGAATATGTATTACTTTATTACGAAGACAATGGGTATTTTAAAGTCCCAGATATTTGGGCAATGCCAATGGACACATCACAGAAGCAAGACTGGACTCTCAAATTAAAGATGAAATGCCTTCATTTCTACTTCCATAGATATTCAAAATAAGACCACCATGATAGGCTTTTCAGATCCATAAGAGGTGAGAAGAGTTTGAGTTTGGCTCTGCCTGTAAGGGTCGTCTCATATCTTGTGGATGAAGATGTGTGGAAGACAGCTTCTTTCGAAATGAACATGGTGACATTCAGCAGATCTCACAGTGGGCATGCCTATGCTCTCCACTGCCAACAACTGCAGTGTCACTCATAATGACAAAAGACATACTCACACAGCATCCAACAACAGGAAAACAATAAGACAACCATTTATAGCAGATGACGGACTGTTCTTAACCATATCTGACTGTGGGCTGAATCTAATGTTATGGGGGAAATACTGAAAGGGAAAAATGAAAGTGAGTGAAGTCTGCTTACATAACGATGCTGATTTTGTTGGCTTAAGCAGCAATCAACCCTTGTTTTTCTTGTGGTTTCAAACATCAAGCAGTAGTAAACACTGAAGGAAATGGTACATTCAGTAGTCATCACATCTGAGGATGGAAGGGGATTTGACACTGGAGAAAGGCAATGGAATGTGTTGGTTGGCCCTTCTGCAATGGCTTCTGCAGACAGCATGGAGCCCCTGAGGTATGCATAAGAACACAGTGATTGCAGAAGCTGAAAATGTGTACAATATCACTTGACTAAACACATTACAATAAAGCATTAGTAACATATTTTATTTATGGTATAAAATTTATAAATTTGAAAATAGGTTTGAACTTGACATTTGAATTTTTTTAACATTCTGTATTACCACAACTAAATAAAATATTTAAAGCATAAGATCTGAGAGGAAATGAAAAGAAAACAAATATTGGTTATATCCAGGGAGCGTATACAGTTTTAAATCTTTCCTTAACTTTTCTATATTTTCAAGATATATATATATATATATATATATATATATATATATACATATATATATATATATATATATATATATATATATATATATATATTATAGAAAAACTGTAAAGGACTTCTAGGCATGGTGATGGATTAAGAGCCACATCTGTTTAAAAGCAGATGAATTTCATTGGAACAAATTAATTATAGATTCTATTCTTCTAAGAGAAAGAACTAAAGAAAATGTAAATAAGTCAGAGTATGAATAGCTCTGCCTAGAAACATCCAGCCACAGTATTCTTCTCGCACACAGACTGAGGCAGGTGAAGTGGCCAGGGAAGCATTCCCATCATGCACTGCTGTCCCCCCGATTCAAAGAAAGGGTCCAGGCTGTGCAAACAGAAGCAGAGGTTGGACCAGTGTGGAGGCTGGATAGAGGAGAAAGGACCAGACTGGTGTAGCCTGTGGAGACTGAGTCAGGAGTATGGACAAGGGCCTGACACTGGGACAAGGAGGCAGTGAATGGCAGGGAAGGCACCTTTACCCCAGCCTAGCCTGGGCTACTGCACGAGAAAATCAAAGTGTGCAGGAGGGAAAGATAGAAAAGTGGGTCATCCACACCCCAGAACCTCATCCACACAAAATTCTGTGCTTAGAAATGAGCCCCCAAATACCAGGATGGTCATGTAATTGGCTGACGATGTGATTGGGCATGCTCAGACCAAGAGGCGCACTTCCATCCTTCCTATCCTCACCTAGAAGGAAGCATGGCTTCACTTGTTGGAATTACTGAGACCGGCAGGCAGTCTTGCCCAATGCTGATGGATGACACAGACAATCCAAGGCGAGAGGAACCGCATCTCAACAACGAGGAAAGCGGCACCTCATCACACCAACGAGGAAAAAAATGTCAACTGAAGTCCTTCCACTTTGGTACATTTTCAAATTTTTAATTTTAATTTTTAAAACTTTGCTACACTCTTGTATTTTGCTTGGAGAGTTCTGGCTCGTCTGCCACCAGAAAAGCCTTTATGGGTAGCCTGCGTTTCTCTGCTACCTCTTAACCCTCCGACCTCTAAGGATATGCTTTCCTCCTCGTTCCTTGCTTACTCCATCTTCTCCCATTTCACATACTGACATCTTGCTCTCCTTAGCCCTATCACGGCCAACTGGTGCCCTGGCAGTACACTCTCTGCCACCAGAAAGCCACTACTTCCTAGTGAAGGGCAAAATTCACCTAGAAGGTGTGACAACTTCCTCTATGCCCTGAGGTTGGAATTCCCAGTTATATAAAGTAAACACTAGAAGATGTAAGGCTGATAAAAGAAGGACGGGAGACTGCAGTACCTGACCGTCATCTTTACATGAGTCACCCGAACTAAAAATCAGCCGGAAAGCTTTAGAGATGATGTCATAGGTCAGTCAGCTGTAGCAGGAAATGCCACCAAACGGATGAGGAACATCTATTCTTTTACGCAATCTGTGAAAACGTCTCTAAAATCATTCACAGTACAGGCCACAAAACAAATGTTTATGAATATCAAAAATTGATAAGTATACTTTGGAGATTTGTATCACCTGGCCCTTATGGTGCTAATTTTTCTTCTTGAAAAAAAAAAGTTTCCAGACAATATTTTCAACACAAATACTCCAATGTTTCTGTTTGAAGCACAGTGAGTATTTAAATTTGCACACTAAAGACTTTGAGAAATTTGATATAAACAACACACATGCACACACGCCACAATAGAAATCTATCAGGTATTTATTTTATCCCATGTTTTCCAAGCATATACCATTACACATCTTTTTTTTTAATCAAAGTATGCACATTATCATTTAGGGAATGTTCATTTTTAGGTGACCCAGTTTTCAAAGCCTGGTTTTAGTTTCAGAGAACTCAAGAGCATGACCTAGGCAGAGTTTTGAGAAAGTGATGGATTTTTGAGATAGGTGTAGAGATAGGTTGGAGAGAAAGTGACTACTGGCCAAGAACAGTCTAGCCTGTGACCACATTTTTGTCTGCAAAATGAAGCAAACCCATCTATGTGCTAGAGTGTAGAAATCTGCATATGTTGAGTTCATTAGCTTGGGTCTAGCTCCTGAAGGATCCCAAGGACTCTGGAAAACCTGGGTTAGTCGTGGTAGGAGCAAGCGCAGTTGTGTGAAGCCTGACTCCGTCTCACCGTGCCCGCTCTGCACCCAGGAATTCCTGGGAAGAAAATTACTAGCAAGCTAAAGCAGATTTGTGACAATTTACCCCATACCACTGTGCCTGACGGGGATAATGCTGAAGGAGCCCCTGGCTCACATTTCCAATGGGTTTTCATTAATTCACATTTCATATTCATATGCATGACAATGACTAAATTTCAGAGCTTAATTTCCCAGTCCCTGAGGGGACACAGCAGAATGATCATGAATATTTTGAAATAATGTGACTTAAACACTGTAGGCTTAAACAACTTGTCAGATTATTGGATTCAAAAATGGTCATACAGAGCTGGGGATGGTTCGATCAGAAAGTACTTGCTATGCAAGCATGAGGGCCGGGGGTTCAATTTCCAGGCCACAGTGTCTTATACACTATAGTTGCAGCACTGTGGAAGTAGGAAGAGACGGCTCCTGAGTCTCATTGGTCAGCAAGCCGAGCCTGCCTGATGTGGTCCAAGCCAGTGAGAGACACCATCATAAAGAACAGCGCTGATGACTTCTGTACAATGACACCTTGGGTTGATCTCCAGCCATATTGAGTTGCCATAGACAGGCACACGCAAGCACAGGCACACGCATCCCACTCCCGTAAACATGCACACACACCTACATGTTCAATGAGCATGCACGCACACACACAAACACAGTCACCCAGCATCAAATTATAGTTTTCAAAAATATATTCAATCCAATTGTATTCATCACTTTGTAGGCTTACCCTTGACTATATTTAGATCATATTATTCAAAACCCACACTATATTAATATCTTAATAATGAACTACAATGAAAATACACACACAGGGAAAAAAGTGGATTGCTGTTATATCATAAATTTAAATTATTGTTATGATTCTATATCGTTATAACTTGCTTCCTTCGAAATTGCATGCATTCAATCTTGTGCATCTGAAAGTATTCTGAGATGGGGGCTGGTAGTTTCATCAAATTGTTAAAAGTCTCCAAAGTACAAAAAATTAGGAATTTCTATTAGTTACTGGATATAAATCACCATTTGAAAATTCTCCTAAAATGAAAAAAAGTTGAAAGTACCTATCAAGAGGTCTAGAAAATTAACCTATAATGGTCAAAGCCATTGTTTCTTTAAAATTATCTATCTATCTATCTATCTATCTATCTATCTATCTATCTATCTGTCATACATACATACATACATACATACATTCATACATCTATCTATATCTACATCTATCTTTCTATCCATCTATCTACCTATCCATCCATCCACATGCTCATTCATCTATCTATCATCTATCTATCTACCTATCTATCTATCTATCTATCTATCTATCTATCTATCTATCTATCTAATGTGTATGTGTGTTTGCCTGTGTGAGTGTCTGTGTACCACAAGTGTGCCCAGTGCTCTCAGAAGCCAGAAGAGGATGCTGGATCCCTGGAGCTAGACTTAAAGATAGGTGTGAGCTGTGATGTGTGTGCTGGGAACATAACCCATAACTTCTTCAAGAGCAGTGAATGCTCTCAACTACTGAACCAATTCTCAAGTCCCAGCTGAATTACACACACACACACACACACACACACACACACACACACACACACATTTCTTTTAAAGAAAGCATAATTCAGACTGACTGGTAAAAAGGACCACAGAAAAAAAGTGAGACAGCTAGCAGAACTTTCAACAGCAGCACTTGTGTGATCAAAGAATATTTTATTAGTATTTAAAAATAGCCATGGAAATAAAACGTGATCCTCAAATCTCTTGTTCAGTCAAACTGACTGTTAATAACAAATAGCCTGTCCTCAATTGATGCCAAAGTGGGAGAACATAGAGAAAGATGCTGGGGAGATGGGTCAACTGGTCTGGCAGAGGGAACTTGGTTCCCAGCATCCAGCTTGTGTAGCTGACCACTGCCTGTGACTTCAGTTCCAGGAGCTTTTTGCTCTCTGTACTGGCTAGTTTTGTGTCAACTTGAAACAGCTGGAGTTATCACAGAGAAAGGAGCTTCAGTTGAGGAAATGCCTCCATGAGATCCAACTGTAAAGCATTTTCTCAATTAGTGATCAAGGGGGAAAGGCCCCTTGTGGGTGGGACCATCTCTGGGCTGGTAGTCTTGGGTTCTATAAGCGAGCAGGCTGAGCAAGCCAGGGGAAGCAAGCCAGTAAAGAACATCCTTCCATGGCCTCTGAATCAGCTCTTGCTTCCTGACCTGCTTGAGCTCCAGTCCTGAGTTCCTTTGGTGATGAACAGCAATGTGGAAGTGTAAGCCGAATAAACCCTTTCCTCCCCAACTTGCTTCTTGGTCATGATGTTTGTGCAGGAATAGAAACCCTGACTAAGACACTCTCTAATGGCCTCCATGAACATTGACTGTATGCAGAAGCACATCTCTCTCTCTCTCTCTCTCTCTCTCTCTCTCTCTCTCTCTCACACACACACACACACACAGACAGACAATATCTTTCTCATGTGTGCTTTTTACCAGACACAGTGGGAAGAAACAGCACGTAAGTGTAACCATTCTGAGACTTACACGGCATCTTGACATGGCTGGAACATCCAAGTTCATGAATCATTTCACTAGTCATTTATTTTCTTCATGTTTTACAAAAGTATTAGCCCATAATAGATTGAAAGTGAGAGAAACATCCCAGAATGTAAAGAAGGGTTTCCAACAGCCACATTTCCCTTAGGCACGGGTGGAATTAAATATCAATTTCCTTGTACAATGGAAGACAAGAAATAACTGTAAGGGACGTAACCCAATGTGAAATGTGTACATGATCTGGCAATATAGATAAATAATTACGCTGGGGAGAGAATTCATTCAGGAAAGCTTGCTGTGTGAGCACCGAGACCTGAGTTCAATCCCTGAAACCCAACAAGCCAATCTGAAGAAGGCTGGTGGTGCTTGCTTGTGCTTCCAGTGATGGGGAGGGTGAGACAGACAGATTCCTGGGGTTTAGCAGTCAGCCAGCCTTGCTGAATCAGTGACTCAGGGCACTGGAGGATGCTGCCTTTCAATGGATGGTGGTGTCCAAGGCATGAACCCTAATGCCATCCTTTGACCTTTATATGCAGGTAGACACATATGCACTGACACAGGCATGCACATAAATTCCCCCTACACATACAGAGAGGGGGGAAGGGAGAAGGAGGAGGAGGTGGAAAAGGAGGAGGAGGAGGAAGAGGAGGAGGAAGAGGAGGAGGAGGAGGAAGAGGAGGAAGAGGAGGAGGAATGAAGAATGTCAGATAGGATGGCTGCATGAAGCCTGCACTCTGACTGGATACAGTTCAAAAGTTAAGTTCAATTGCTTGAAGGAAGTGCTTAAAGCTATCTATGGGGGTGATGAGACTTAAAGAGATGAGGTCTAGCAGAAGGTGTGGATGCTATTGGGGATGAAACCCTCAGAAGGGATTACCATAGTTCTTGAAGAGCCCTGCTTGTTTCTCACAGCAGTGGGTTGTCATAAAATAAAATACAGCCATGTCCTTGTCCTTTTTGCCTGAGATTTATTCTCCTTCTGTCTCTCTGAACGTTATGAAACTGTCCAGTTGTCTTTACGCAGATCTTGTTGCCAAAGTGTTTGGCACCAGCTATCAGAATCATGACCCAAATGTACATCGTTGCTCTTTTTAGTGATGTATTGCAGTGCTTAATTTTAACTGTTAACTTGGCATAACTTAGAGTCACCTGACAATAGATTTTGAATGGGAAATTATCAAGATCAGGTTGGCCTGTGGGCCTCTCTGTAGGCAACAGCCTGTGTATTATTGAGATGAGAAGACCCCGGCCTATTGTGGGCGGAACCACTCCTTAGGCAGAGGTTGCTGAACATTATACCAACCCTACGGTATTTTGTTACTGCCACATAAAATGAATTAAGACTGCTGGTTTCCAGTTTTCCTTAGGTTTAGAAAGGCATGGACAAGTGTCCAAGTTACCCAAAACAATCATGCCCAACCAGCAGATTCTAGTCTTGAATACTTGAGCAGTTTCTATTTTGAGTCTGTAACATATCACAGAACAAGGGCACTATCAAAGATGGGGGAGGTTATGTCAAAGTGACACAGGAGACAGCATGCAGTAGCTCCTCGTGATGAATGATGTAATTATCTCAGACAGGACACAGCCATTGATTCAATCATATTAAATACATTTAATTCCATGAATTCATAGATGCACGATCATATGCACAGAAATATCTAATTTGGAAGGACATAGGGAAGCATGTTAATGGCATTGTAAAGCAATTCTTAGAGGATTACCAAAAGGCTCTGCCATTCACATAGAATATGCATGTCTGGATAACCAAATAGCTGGCAATGGGGAGTGTGTCCTCACTGAAGTGAGAGCTTAAAGGTTAAGCAAAGTTGCTGTCCTGTGGGAATGGGGTGACCAGAGTTTGGGGTTGAATTACGGTTTGGAGAGCTAAGGCCACTAGATAATAAGAAAACACACCAGAGGTATACTGAAAAGGTTTGTCCTGGAGGACAGCTTGGGGACCTGCCTGCCTAGATAGAAGCCACCCAAGGGGAAGGATGAGATCTTAAGGAGCTGAGTGTTCAACAGTCAGGATTACAAAGAGACAAGTGCAGGCTACAAATGAGAGCACATCTTTCTGCGTTGGTGGTCAGAAGTTTCTGGAAAGCAACTTTAAGGCAGTGGAAGAGGTTGCAATAGACGCTGGGAAGCCTTCTCCTGAGGTTTAGTAGAGGTGATGAGAATGCCACATGGGGGATAGTTCAGGTAGAGCGGGAAACAGTAACCATACCTGGGAAAGAGAGGGTGACAGGAAAGTACCTTTTGTTTTTGTTTGTTTGTTTGTTTTTGTTTGTTTGTTTGTTTTTAAAAAGGATCTAGAACTAAGAGACAGGCCCTCAAAAGACTTCTTTACTCTGATAGATGACTTTGTCCCTGCAGCCATCTCTGGCCACTTTCTGTAGGTGAGTGACACATTTGCTCCCTCTAGGATGAGCAATACACTGTGTGTGTGTGTGCATGTGCGTGTGTGTAATATGACTTGCTTGGGTGTAAATGAACTAGCAACTTATGCTGGGCACTTCTGAGGAGCTGTTGAGTATCTACAATTGGTTTTCTTCCTGCATCCAGAATTTGCAAAAGGGTTTCCCTGGCATCATGAATGTCAGCTCACCTGGATAGTGGTATACACACACACACACACACACACACACACACACACATACATACATACATACATAATATCTGGAAAGCAACTTCATATTTTCCATACACTTACATATATACATACACATTACATGTACATATACATGTATGTGTATAAATATATGTGTATACATGTATATATATCACTCTATATGTATATACATTACCCTACACACACATACATATATATACACATGTATATATACAGACACAGATATACATATACATAAAGATATCCATCCTGATCTACTCTTCCTACAATTTTCGACCCCCCAGATATTACTGGCTTCAGTCTCACACATGTTCCCTCATCTGAAAAGCAAAGGTGGCAATGTTCAGAGAGCCCTTGAAAGACACAGATTCACATGTGTTGAATCTTTCTCCTGAGAGTAGAAACATGACTCTTGTTTGATACTGTGAAGCTCACAGCTGTTCCTCTCTGAGAAGACATTAAGGGATATCTAAATACATAATTTGTATTTCATACAGCTAAGTTGTCTGTCTCAGGCACTGTGAATCTTTAACTATTTTAAATCAAGATTGAAATAGGCTTTCAAATATCTAGGAAGCTTTGCCCTTAAGTAAAAGGACCTTGAGACAAAAAAAAAATCCATTTGCATAATGCTTTTAATTTTTTCAAAGCCTCTTTCAAATCTATTATTTTACTTGATCCTCACAACAGCTCTGTGAAACCATTCACTTTAAAGACACAGACTTGAAAGCAGAGAACATTTAAAACAGTTCAAAAAAAAAAATCCGTGGTAAAAAAAAAAAATCACAAAGAAATTCCCAGAGCATCCATATCATGGCTCTAACCTAAACTGTATTTACTGCAAATTGTATTGACTCGAGAGATGGCAGCGTGTAAATAGTTTCTCTTCTCCAAACCACATTCAAACTGCAGTTGTTATGAATACAAAAGAGCTTTTCTGAGGAGGAAAAGAACTAGAATCTCGCTGCATTAAGAGAGCGGGCTGGTATGTGGATGAGTAGTCAGCCTGGAAGTGGAAGGTTTCTGCATGACGAGCTTCGCCCTGCCTGCCTGCACTGGGGGATGGATTTACATATATTGACTCCATCCAGCGTATGAATAACGATCAATTTTCTTGATCTAGTCTATTCTGTCAATCTGTGCTCTCGCTAGCAAATGAGGAGATGTTGCTGTCAGCCAGAAATAGAGTTTCCTGGGCTTATGTGTGCTTTTAAGAGCTCTTTTCTACTTAATTAAAAGATACATACGGTGATTGACAGAGAACAGCAGGCTACTCGGAGCTACAAAATTTGCTACATATATATAGATGGGTTCCTGGAAGCAGAATCATGAACGATGCCTGAATGCTTGTAAAGGCAGACATTACCAAGTACAGTCAACTTCAAATGTCAGTTTTATTAATTGCAGAATAAAATCAAATGAATAAATACAATTTGTCAGATGTGGCCAGTAAAAGCATCCTCTCTCAGGAGCTGCAAATTACTCCAGGTAACAATATGCAAACGTGCCAGAAAAAAAATGAAGAAAAACGCTAGTTTTTGGTTCAACATATTAACACGTCTTTGCAGCTTCGGTCATCCCTGCCTCTAAGCAGTACTGGAGTTGGACATGGGGTCAGATAATGCAAGTAAGTAATGCATTCTCACCATGGGTAGCAGGAGAACCCTAAACATCTGCCAACTTGTCAACCCCATCAAATTCCCTTTGCCTCAGATGTGTTGGTGAACAGTGGACCCAGGACACTCCTAGATTAAATATATATATATATATATATATATATATATATATATATATATATATATATATATTTTTTTTTTTTTTTTTTTTGTAGAGCTACACGAGACAGGTAATTAACCGAATGCAACCACTAGGGGGCGCATTGATGCAGTTTTACAGCTCCCTTTTCTTGCTTTCAAGCATTTGGGTGAACAGAGATGCTGAATCTGTGCGAATGGGATGTATACAGTCATCTCTCGGTACCCATGCAGACTGATTTCAGGGCACATGCATAGCTGTATTAGAGGATGCTACAGTCTTGTATAGGCAGTGGTAAGGGTTTGTGTATAACCTGTACACATTATTCCTTATACTGCAAGGATGTGTGTGTGTGTGTGTGTGTGTGTGTGTGTGTGTGTGTGCGCGCGCGCGCGTGCATGTGTGTGTGTTCATAGATATCACATGTGTGCATGTATGTGTAAAGTCCAAAACAGGGTGACGGATTCCCTGGACCTGGAGTCGTGATCTTTCTGATATGGGTTCCAGGAATGAAACTTGGCTCCTCAACATCTCTTAGCCACTGAACCATCTCTCCAGACCCCTTTGCCGCATTTTAAATCGTCTCTAGACAACGAGTAACATACAAAGTCATGAGGCTACTGTTTAAATAATTGTTAAACTGTATTGTTACAGGAACAATGACAAAAATCTGCATAATTAAATCAGTGTAATTAAAAAATATTTTCAACCTCTCGCTGGTTGAATTAGCAGACATATGCAGACCTAAGGCTGTAGACTAGAAAGAACCTTTTGCCAGAGTATCCCTCGGTGAGTAATCCGGTGTTCACAGAACTTCTCATCTATAACTTGGAGAGGGAGCAATAGATTGATCATCTTCATACAGGAGTTAGAGTATCTTCAACCACAACCATTGGCCCAAGGCTGAAGGTTTCCAAGAACCATCTGTGTGTACATCTTAGTAATTTTCTAGAAGTCACAGAAAGCCACCAGGTTTTCAATAAGAATTTGTTTAAAGCAGGGCTGAAAAGAATTTTAAAAATTATGCAACGGGATGATCTTAAATATTCTCTACCAAGCCAACAATGTAGGGATCAACCTGGGCGCAGCCCAGCCTCCTGTCTTGGGCGTTGGTGACTGAGAATTATGTCATTATCCCGAAGCCCAGGGATGGAGTCTGGCTGAGTCACCTCCATTCTCTAGCAGGTCTTTCTCATTTGTCTTGTCTGACACTGCTCGTCTTTCATTTGGCTTGCTCACAGGCAGAGTCTGGCACTTAGGATGGAATGAAATAAATGGATATTGAATGGTTGTGGCGGTTTAAAAATGCTTCACCCACGGGAAGGGGCATTGTTTGGAGGTGTGGCCTTGGAGGAAGTATGTCACTCTGTAGGCAGGATTTTCAGGGCTCCTGGTGCGCAAGCTCCACCCAGTGCCAAAGAGACCCTCCTCTTGACTGCTATGGAAGCGAGTCTCCTCCTGGTTACCTTTGAATCAAGTTGTAGAACTCTCAGCTCCTCCAGCACTATGTCGGCCTGCATATTTCCATGCTTCCCGCCATGATGATAATGAACTGAACCTCTGAACCTGTAAGCCAGCCCCACGTAAATGCTGCCCTTTATAAGATTCATTCGCCTTGGTCATGGTGTCTGTTCACAGCAATAGAAACCCTAACTAAGACAGCGGTGATCAGGTCTCTGCTTGATTCATACTTCTAGATTTTAGTCAACAAACTGGTGGGAATTCCTTCCTCCCCTCCCCCACCCCCATGCGCACAAACGAGTGTTGCATCAGAAAGGGCAAGCGTTCGTCCAAGAACCACCCTGACATGGATTCAAAAATGAGTCAAAGCATCTGCTCCTCAGAACCAGGAAGTCAAAGTTGACCCAGACTCCGGTTTATTCCTTTCTCATCAGGTTTGGGAATGGGGTGAAGCATCCCCGGGGTGATCTTTGGGAAAAATGCATCTCCGTTCCCACTTCTGCCTCGGTGGCCACCACCTGGACGCCTGGTGAGAAATTCTCACTCTAGCATTTGTCCTCTGGAGCCTGGGGGGACAGGTGTGTAAAAGAGATCAGCTCAGTCAAACCATGAGAGACCACGACTGTGGGAACCGAGATGGTCCAGCGTGGGGCGCGCAGTCCAGCATGGGTCACTCGCGCTCTGATGAGAAGCTGCATCCGAAAAGGACTCTGTTGTCGTTGTGAGACGTGATGACACACCCGTGCTTCTTTTGGGCGAGGCTGGCCTTCTTCTGATGCTGTCAAGCCTCTAAGACTCATGTTCACCCCCGAGTATGTCATGATCAAATATGCCCGGATAATTCTTCCCATTGTTAAGAACCAAAGTGAACACAGGGCGTATCCAAGGCTGTATATTCAGATTCTATAACTGGACAAATGTCCTTAACCATATGAATGCTGCTCCCTGATGAAGAGGTGACGTCCAGTTTCTCTTAGAAGTCAGAAAATGGAAGAATTTCAAGTTGTTATAGCCACATTTATTGAGCACCTACTACTTTTCTAATGCATGTTAGCGTCAGGAAAATACACTCAGAGTGACGCCATAATTTCGCTTTTCATGAGCACTCTCAACAAAGGTCCTTTGAGTAAAGATGGAAAAACAGCAGAACATATCAGAAAAACGACATGCAACAGATACAAAGGGAAGCCGCTGAGCTTTAGTGCAGTAGTTCTCAACCTGTGGGTCTCAACCCAGACAGGAGTCACGTATCAGATATCCTGCATATCGGGTATTTACATTGTGATTCATAATGGTAGCAAAATGACAGTTGTGAAGTAGCAATGAAATAATTTTATGGTTGGGGATCGCCAGCCATAACACAGGAACTGTATCAAGTATTATTAAATAAAATATTAACATTAATATATTAAAATTTAAATTTATTATAGTATGATATAATATTACCACATTATAGTATATATTAATTTTTCTATATTATTTTATACCATATAATACATATTATCATATATTAGAATATTAATATATTATCACATTATATATTAATACATATTTGGTATATATTAATATAATGTATAGTATATAATGTTATATAATATATAGTATATATTTATAATATAACATTAAATTTAATTTTTAAAATTTTATTCATGTTAATATTAATTATATAAAATTATATATTATATTTCTATTATTTTATATGAATATCATATAACTATAATATAATTAATATTAAATAAAATTTAATATAGAAATTGTATTAGAGGTTCATAGCTTTAGAAAGGCTGAGACCCACACTGCTTTAGGGGAATTAAGGAAATCTTAGAGAGAAACACTGGCGACATTGATCTTGGATAGTAAAATAAAGATCATCAGTCGAGGTCTTTTCTAAAAGGTCTTTTCTAAACCTGCTGTGCAGACATCACCGGGGGACTTGCTAAAATTATCAGGCACCTGCACCTTCGCTCGAAGATTTTTGGCTCAGTAGGGAGAGGGTTAAGGTCCAGGAAACTTGGAAATTAAATGCCCAGGTTACTCTAGTGTTTGCCAGAGGAAGTTTGGGGAGTCTTGAATGAAGTGGTGAATCCCACCACATTGAGCACTTATCCAAAGTAAGGTGCCGTGTCGAGAGTAGAGAGAACCCGGGAAAAGCAAGCTTCAGTAACGATTAGCATGCGGTGTAGGCCAGTGTCTGACAGCATTTGTCCAAGGACCGCGATGGAGGCACAGGCTTAGGTGACGCCTAGAATGGGAAGGAAGTTGAGATGTTTTCTAGAAGCTTCTAATGTGCTAATTAATTCCTCAGCGACGCTCCCAGGGGAGGTTTGCTTTGTTGATTTTTAGACGATATTTTCTTTGAACATCTTGTAGAGATATGGGTAGCCTTCAATCGCTGCCTAAAGCATCTCTGTTTCGTTGTTAAGCCAAGCCTGGCTTATTACATAAATGGACACAATTGCTCTCTGTGAAAAGCCGGACACTATTCAGAAGGAAGAGAGGGACATGCCCCGCGGTCAGGAGTGGAGTGGCTTTAGCATCTTTGCCCTTAGTAATAGAACGTAGTCTCGGAAGTCCAGAAGCTTGGTCATAATGCAAGCGAAACAAACCTTCCAGGCTGGTTTTGGTTTTGTCATTCGTATGGGTCTACACCCAGGCTCTCTCAGTACCGTCTCTCCAAGCGCGAGCAACAGCAGCTGGAAGGTGGGACAGATGCAGATTCTAGGTTTCTACCTAAAATCTCCTGAGCCAGAACTGTGGAGGAGGGGAAGTGATCAGAAGTCAAAGTGATGAAGGAAGGCAGCTAGCCATGCTTCAGATTCTTCTGATGGCCCTCAAGTCTGAGAAAGAGCCTCAAGCCCAAGAGAAACTCTGTCGATGCAGTAATACTGAAAAGGACTCTCAGTGAACAAGCCCTACGTATGTGCTCATTATACATGTATTACGGCCTTGCTATTGTTATTGGGTGTCAGAAAATCTACTCATCCACCAAAAGTGAGATTGATATTTGGTCTCCAGTGTTCGGGATACAACCCAGGGTCTTGCACATTTTAGGCAGTTCCTTTATCCTGAGCTATACTCCCAGGGTCTGTGATTCTTGTTGATTTTTTAAAAACAATTCCTATTGGCTCGAACACCAAGACAAACTACAAAAGCCAAGTCCTTTCATAATGTGGCCTACCTACATCTCTGGACTCTTAAACCTTCCCCAGCTGACCTCCATCATTCTGTCTTTCCAACAGCTGATTCTATCTTGTCTTTCTAGTTACTGCTCAAATATCACCATTTGACTACCTTGTTAAATTTACACACACACACACACACACACACACACACACACACACACATTCATTTGTGTATGCATGTGCATATGCATGCATGTATATGTATGTATGTGTATATGTATGTAGATATGCACATATGCATGTATGTATGTGTGTATATGTATATACATTATAGGTGCACATTCATGTGCAGTTATAGGTACCTCTGAGGGTAAGCTAGAGGAGGAAGGCCTCTGAGCACCCCTCTCTATTACTTTCCACATTATCTCTTTGAGATAGGGTCTTTCACTGAAGTTGGGGCAGAGCTGGCACCCAGCAAGCCCGAGCAATCCTCTTGCTTCTGGCCCTTACGGTACTGTGGTTATAGGTGCACATACAACCATGGCAGGATTTTCACATGGGGCATGGGATTTAAACTTAGGTCCCCTGGAAGAGCTGCAGGTTCCTTACCCACTGAGCCAGCTCTCAAGGCCTTACATATGCTTGTATTTATGTTCTTCACATTACTCACTGGCTTTCTTCGTGGCATACAAACCAATCGTGCCCAGTCCTTTGCTTATTTTCAAATCCATGCACGGTGTCATTGTATCTTCATGTCCTTCTGGGCCTTGCAATACTAGCAGACTTAACCCCATGTTTATTGGGTGACTTCCAGGCTGCAGCTGAAATCCAAATGAACACGATAAGTTAACAACTGAACTGCTGCTTTTTCTAGACACATGCCTTGCTGCAGGTTTTAAAAACGTAGATTACAATTATTCTTTCAATTGTGGGAACCTGAATGTTTTACAGGAAGTTCTTTAAGGGATCTTAAAATAGACTTGTCAAGAGTTGGCTTCAGTGTCAGAGCTGGCCCTGTGTTCATTTATTGGAAGGGAAATGCTGGAGCTCAAACAAAAAATCATAATGCCTTGTACCACATGAGATAAACAAACAACTGACTCTGAAATTTATGGTTTTACAGGTGTCTTGTTAGAGCTGGTTCTGGAAACAGAAAGATGAACCCAGACTCCGGTGCCATCTAGTGGTCATGTTAGTTCCTCTAGAAATAAACTCCAGTGCAATCCAGTGCTGGGTTTTTGACTCGTGGGAGGTTTTGTGCTTTTATGATGTGCATCTCAAGTATGAATTCAGTTGTATTAAGAATGATGCATGTTAGTAAATGCCCAGAAAATCTGTGAGCGCCAGCCCTCTTTGGAGTGTAGCATAGAAAAATGAAGATGTTGTGTAAATAATAATTACCACAGGTTCATATAGCTGTGTGATACCTAAGACGTGGGCCCATATTTATTGCAGATACCTAGAGGCAAAGAGAACTTCTGAATCCTGGCCAGCTATGTCACCATTTGAATATGGAACATTTGAATATGCTCCCTAAGGGAGGGATATGCTTGTTGTGTTGAATGCTTCCTCCTTAATGCTGGCTTTGGGAGATTCTGGGAAGATGAGTCCTGGTTGAATGAAATCATCGGATATGAAGACATTTCTTATTGCCAGGTTACTCCCTCCCTCTTTTCTGCCTTCTGTCCACCATGAGATGAAACACTTCCGTTTTACCACAGCATGCCCGTGACAGCTACCCTGATGCTCTGCAGAGCAGCAGCTGGGGCCAGGGTTGGAGAGAAGCAACCATGAATAGAACACTCAGAAACCATGAGCCAAACATACCCATCTGCCCCCAAATTGTCTCTACCAGGTAATTTGGACCACAGTGAGGTCAAAAGTAATAGAGAGTATTAGATGATTCAGGCTCCGAGGTATTGTCAACAGAGGACTGCCCACCTAACACAGTTATTTATCAAACATCTCATGTCTGTACAGAGCAGCTTCCACACCTCTGGCTGCACAGGTAGTTTTAGGTTTGTCTCAGCTACCTAGAGTCCTTTCTTGCTCTTGCCATCGACTTGGTGTGGAGCCCTTTGCAGAAGACAGCTGGGTCATTCTTTGGAGAAGCCTTGGGGTCACTCTGTGATATTACAGACCACAACCCCCAATATCTAGTGAGAGGAGTTCGAGATGCATCTGAGACAGGGTCATGTAGGTGTAATATTAGGCAAATTAGATCCAAATCTTGAGAGTGACACCCCCTGACTTCTCTGCTGATGTCAACTTTTCTAATTTGTGTGGTAGCTTTTCAGACATTTGCCTCCCAAGCCTTATGAGGATTAAAAGGGATAATGACATATCTAAATCGCTCCATCTGAGTGCCCAATACATGAGAAGTGAGCCACTTACCTCTGATCTCACATGGTCTAAAGAGCACCTCTTATTTCTAGCCTTCCATTGTGGCGCTTCCTGTTTCCCTTTGCTCTCTGTAATCCAGTTGTACCCACGTTGAAATACTTAACATTAGAGATATCCAAAAACCCGGATGACTTGACAGTACCTATTCATGGCAGGGGACAAGGAACATTTAGATATTTTGGAAATCCATTGTTATAAAGCTGCAAGAATCACCCAGGAAATGAAACCAAAAGTCAGCTTACATGAGACCAAGCCATATTTTCAGTGTCATAGAACAACCATCCACGCACTAACTGTAGCACACCACACACCAAAAGCACTCTGCTCTGAGAATTCAGTGAACCCACATCCTGGCTCCAATCTCTCATTCTGAGAGTATAGTTTCTCTGTTAAGTTAATGAAAAACAAGCTCATGAGACTTGGATTCTGTTCCTTAATTTGAAAACAGTGTCCGAAAAAGCTTGGGAGACGGCTTGTTGATAAATTCCAAATGATATTCTACCCTAAGCCGGTAATAAAATGATAGTGGTGGTGGGAGACGCTGAGACACAAACATATTTCTATTTGTCTCTAACGAATCACGGAGTCTTCAACCCTATTTATTCATTCGCCTCCCAGTAGCCCCCCAATTTCAGGCCAAATCCTCACAAAGAAAAACACTGTGGACTGTGTGTCATAATCACATCTGCCCTTGGAACACAGGGTTCTATTCCCCAGATATTAGACTGAGATGGGGAAAGTCATCTTATTATCGAAACTGCTTCTCTGATTCTGTTCTTCCCTCTTAACAAAAAAAAAAAAAAAAAAAAAAACTCAGGCAGCTTGGTTGGATTGTGGCAAACCTGTGTTACCCAAGTCCCCTGCAAGTGAAGAGATCTTTCTTCTCAGCTGTCTGCCTTCTGTTCATGGGCTATGCTTATGTGATACCCAATCTACATGCCACCCAACTTATGTGCACCCAACTTATGTGCCACCCAACTTTTGCTTATTTGCCTTTAAAACATGTTTGGAGGGTTAGAAGGAAAAGAGTATAGGGCAGTAGTGGGGAAGAGTAGATGAAGAAGCAAGGGAAGACAAGGTTTGGTGGGTATATAAGCTGAATATTAAACTCCCCCCACCCCCTGTGTGCGTGTAACTATCTGGTGTCTAGCTGGTACTCCAGCAGTGTTCAAAGTAAGACTCCTCTGCAGTAGTCTTTATGTCTCTTTGGCTAAGAGACTGGGCTCATCTGGGAAGCCTCCAGAGGCAATAGGTCATATCCACCACTCATGCCCATGTCCACCCTGACAGCTACACAAAAGAATCATGTCATCACTGTGACCTTTTGGGGGCTGACCTAATAGAACACTGTGTTCTTCAGAGTTGTTAAAGATTGGGGAGTGTGCAACCAACCCTCCCCAGTGCCACCGAAATACAGAGTGTCTGGTGTGAAATCGTGTGTGTGTGTGTGTGTGTGTGTGTTGTGTGTGTGTGTGAGACAATCACAGCAATACTGAGAATTCGTACACCTTCGCTGGCTTCCTTCATGCCAAGTGCCATGGAGTGATTCTCCTTACCAGAAGAGAACATTCTGAGACAGAACTTTAATTCTTTCTGATGTGTGACAGAAAATAGGAAAACAATTCCACCTTGTGTGTGAGTGTATGCACACATGTGTGTGCCAGTGCAGAGAGACCAGAGGCCAGTCTCTGTTATAGCTTCTCAGCTTCTCTTGATCTATCATCTATCTATCTATCTATCTATCTATCTATCTATCTATCTATCTATCTATCTGCTATCTCTCTATCTATCTATCTATCTATCTATCTATCTATCTATCTATCTATCTATCTAACCATCCATCCATCTCCATATATGTATGAATGTATGTATGTATCATCTATCTATCTACCTATCTATCCATCTATCTGTCATCTATCTATCTATCTATCTATCTATCTATCTATCTATCTACCTATCTATCTATCATCTATCTACCTACCTACATCTATCTATCTATCTATCTATCTATCTATCTATCTATCTATGTATTCATCCATCCATCCATCTCCATATCTATCTATCTGTCTGTCATCTATCTATCTATCTATCTATCTATCTATCTATCTATCTATCTATCTATTTTGAGTCAACGTCTCTTACTACCAAGGCTTATGAGCCAGTCAGTTCCAAGGATGCCCTGCACCTTCCAGAACTGGGATTATATGACCACCACCAGACCCAACTTTAAAAAATATATTTGTTTCTTTTTACATCCCAAACACAGTTTCACCTCCTCCTCTCCTCCTAGTACCCCTTTCCTCTGCTCCCTCAATTCCTTCATTTCTCTTCAGAAAGGGGCAGCTCTCCCAGGGATATCAACCAACCATGGCATATCAAGTTGCAGTAAGACTAGTCTCCTTCCTTTGTATTGAGGCTAGAAGAGGAAAGGACCCTTGGAGCAGGCAAAAGAGTCAGAGATACCCTCTGCTTCCACTGTTTCAAGTATCACAAGATGCAAGCTACACAACTGTAACAATATGCTGAGCCTAGGTCAATTTTTGTGTGTGTGTTGGATTCTGAAGATTAAATTCAGGGCTTTGTGCTATCAAGATGGACACTGTACCAATGGAGCCACCCAAATCCTCCCTCTTTGGGACAAGAAGAGTAGTGGAAAGACAGAAAATTCGACCAAGCAAAAATCAAATGCTATCCTTCCTTGGCTATTTTGAAATGACTCCTTCCTTAAAACAAAATACAATACTTGCCCACAGCAGCATATGGTTACAATGAAAGAAAACCTAAATTCTGAAACACACTTGGACATTGATGAAGCATTAAGGCAAGGTGCTAAGTGAAAAAGGTAGATCTAAAATCATAACTATCACGTGGTCCCCCTTATGTGACTATCTAGTCACAGCAGAGGCATAGAGCTAAGGAAGAAATTAAAGATGAGCAGGGGCCACGGAGCAGGAATGGGTAGTGACTGCTTAGCGTGCACAGCGTTTGTGATAAGTGATGGTAGAGACAGTTCTTTGAGGAGATAGTGGAAGTAGTCTATAACCTTGTGGACATACACAGGACTAGTAAATTATAAGTTGGGAATGCTCCATTTTATATTATGTGCATTTTACCTTATTAAAATATTAATTAAGCTCTCTTCCCAAGGCTTAGGGACCATTACAGAAAAAGGGGGAGGGGAGGGAGAAAGGAATGTAAGGGCCTGAGGTCAGAGGGAGATCAGAGAAGAACAGCATCTCCCACATGCCACAACCTCCGTACTCAGCCTATCACTACAGCTGTGGCTCCGTGCAGAAGCCTGTAGGATCAAGACAGTCGCCATCTTGTCATGGAATGGGAAGGGGTTCATGAGACCCTAACACTAGTTAAGGAACTAAGTTGATGGTTTTGTAAGGAAGGGCGGGTTTATTCTTGAGGAAGTGGCTTCTGGTAGGCTGGCCACATTTCTCTGGCTGGCCCCATCCCCAGGAGTATGTAGACAGTGGAAACTGAAGTTGGTGTACTGTTAAGTCTTTCCTTTTTAAATACAGGATACAAAGTTGGAGGTTGTAGGGAGGCAGAGGTGAACCTGGGAGCAGTTAAGGGGAGAAATCTGGGGTAAATATAATAAAAAAAATACTTGGCATGAAATTCTCAAAGAATCAATTAAAATATTTTTAAAAGTAAACTTGAGGTGTTAAAGAAAATTAATGAATTAAAATTAAAAAATGGGCCACCCCTCTCAAAATCTTATGAGTACCTGTGCTCATCAGAGACTTTGGATGAAAGTGTAAATTTTCTGAAAAAAAAAAATAGGGTGTCAAATAATGAGTTGCTGGCACAGAGCTCACTGGACCAACTGGGAGGTGATGTCTGGGCTTCGAGCCAGTAGTGTATCCCAGGAGCCACTCCACCCCTAGGCGTGTTCAACATTCCCATCCTCCCCAGAGCTCATTACTTGGGAGAGAGTGGCCCAGAGAACTTTCCAGCAGGATGGAAACATTCTTTGTTCATTCAACAGCCATTGTCGACACAGGGCTACTGAGTAACTGAAAAATGACTCAGGCTGACCAAAGAGCTAATAAATTTTACTTCATCTTTATGGAGAGATGACTATCAAATTGGACAACAGAGTTTTTAGAGAGCTCTATGCTGGGCTTTCTCTGGCTATACCTTGTCCCCAAGGGTGAGGGCTAGCAGGGCGTAGAGGGCTTCCATGGTCCTTTCCTTTCACATTCCTCAAGAATTAATGCGAACTTCAAGGAGGAACAAATGGGTTTGAAAACAGGTTTGAGGGGGAATCGGCTCAGTGTGCGTGGCGTGTGTTGGATTCCAAAGATATGAGATTCAAGGCCTTGCGATTTCCAGATGGACACTTTGCCACTTGAGCCTCCTTTCTATCATCCCACCTTTTTCTGTTGAGAAGAAGAGTAGTGGAAAAGCTGGGAATTTAGTACAGCAGAAAGTGTCCATAATGCCAGCTCTGGGCATGTGGAGATATGACTGGCTCTGGAGTCCATTGGTGAGGGACACTGTATCAAAAACTCAGAGGTGCAGGGGAACCAAAAAAGATCTCTGACGTTAACATCTGGCCTCCACATAGATGCACACGCATGCACATGAACCTGTGTGCACATGTGCATTCATCCACATGAACAGATTACACACACGAAAGCACACATGCACAGAGAATCTTAGCCAATGCAAGTGAAAGTGAACACACACACACACAGCATCTTAGCCAATGCAAGTGAACACACACACACACACACACACATCTTAGTCAATGCAAGGGAATTAATAACGGAGCCATATGTCAGGAATGAAGACCTGAGACTGGAAGGGTCCCTTTAAACCCAGCAGCTGAAGACATGGCTTTAGGCTCGTACTAGGAGACTACCAGTGAGAGGACCAAGAGGGGAAGGCTGAGTGGGGCTCATTCTCCTGCAATCACCTTGTATATCTCCACTTGAGGTCTTGGGAAGAAGAGAAAGTCCTTCTGTAATGGAGAAGGAAGAACCGTTCATATCTTGCTGGAGGGCAGTTCCTTCCTGGCTCCAGGTCTTGGTGTACCTTGTCTGTGATGAGAGGCCCATGGTCCACACAGCTCTACTACAATCAATCTTAGATTAGGAGCGAAACTGGCCAGGGCTGTGATAAAGCATCCTGGCTCTGATTTCCCACGTGGTGTATGTTCTTTCTGATGCTCCTTACTTTCATGCTTTTCCCTAAGGAGATCATGTCCCAACCGTGGTGCTGAAGATACAGGTCAGAATCTGGAAACCTATCTTTGGCCGAATCAAATCCCTACTGAACTTGGGCATCAAGGGGTGGGGAGTAGAAGCCGGGGAGAACTGCCTCTTTCTGGTGGCTGATTCTTTTCTGTGAAAAAGCCTCTTATTTACTGTCGTGTCAGTCACTGGATTGATTCTGGAAAAATCACACCTTTTATTTCCTTTTGAAAATATTTGCAACAAGGAAGAGGAGAGGTTGCTCTTCTAGTCAGACAGCTGCCCTAAATTGATAGGACAAGAGACTCGCATGGAGGCCAGGTAGTCAGCTACGCTGGGAAGGTGAGAAAAAGAACCTGTCTCCCTTTCTCCTCTCTGAATCTGGGCAGCAGAGAAGGGTGCAGTCATTTTAAGTCTATGACTGGCCCTGACTGAGAGTGGGGGTGGGGGTGGAGGCCTATTAAATGATTAAAAAAAATCAAAGAGGTGGAAAAAAACTACAGTTAAGTCTGTGGATGTATGTGGATGAAGCTAGCCCTTTCCTACCTTCTAATCCAGTGGTTCTCAACCTGTGGGTTGCAATCCCTTTGTCAGGGGAGGTCATATATCAGATATCTTGTATAGCAGATATTTACAATGCGATTAATAACAGTATCAAAATTAGTTATAAAGTTGCAAAAAATAGTTTTATGATTAGGGGTGGGGTCACCACAATATGAGGAACGGTAATAAAGTGTCACAGCATTAGGAAGGTTGAGAACTTCTGCTCTAAACCAATGAGGCCCACAACTGTGTTAGTCCCTTGTTGTGTTCAAATACCTTGAAGACCGAGCATTTTAGGGAAGGAGTTTATTTTGGCTTAAGGTCAAAGAGAGTGTCCATCTTGGTGGTGGGAGGCATGCAACAGTCAGATTATGTGCTGTGGCAGGAACAAGAAGCCGGGTGATCACATTTCATTCCACACAGGAAGCAGCAGAGTGAAAGAGCCAGAAGTGAGGTGAGGCTAGAGAGTCTCAAAGCCCACCCCTACTGATAATATACTTCCTCCAGAAAGACTCTACCTCCTACAAGCTCCCATAACCTCTCCAGAAAGTCCCACCAGCTGGAGATGGAGTGTTCGAGCACAAGAGCCTGTCGGGGGTGTTTCTTATTCAAACCACCTCAATGACAAAGCACTCAGGGCCTTGTCGGTTGCAATTGACATGTGAACTTAGCCGGCTGGTGTTAAAAGTCATGAATAAGCCGGGCAGTGGTGGCACACGCCTTTAATCCCAGCACTTGGGAGGCAGAGGCAGGTGGATTTCTGAGTTCGAGGCCAGCCTGGTCTACAGAGTGAGTTCCAGGACAGCCAGGGCTACACACAGAAACCCTGTCTCAGAAAAAAAAAAAGTCACAAATAGGGTGCTTCTTGTCAGTCTGTCTCCTTGGCCTTCCGGGGGTCCTTTTAAGCCAATATACTTTTTCCTATATTTGTTTTTCAAGTCTCTGCTAAGCCTGCAGGCCCTAGTCTTTGCTTAAGCCTTCTCTAGCTCCTTTCTGAAATATGGATCAGCTCGACCTCACTTTCCCCCTATCTTGATAATTTCAACTCTACTAATTTGTTGAAATGATAACCCTGACACAGCAGCATCCATGTTTGGAAGAGGCCACTGATGGGCAACAGGCACTACCGTGAAAAAAAAAGGAACGATCCCCTAACCTGGGAAACTTCAGGCATCTTGACGTTTGGATGGAGAAGTGAGGTGAGTCTAGTTACGTGCTCCCAGTCCTGTGTCTGGGGATGGACAGGTTTCTGTGGGGGGAAAAGCCAGTGACATTTTCCACACATACCTCAAATACCAGTGTGTTGTCAATCTTGATCTTCTCCTCCTCCTCCTCCTCCTTTTCTTCTGATTCTTTGTCTTCATCGTCTCCTCCTCCTCTTCCTCCTCTTCCTTTTCTTCTTCTAAACACTTTTGTAGTTAATTATCATGTGACTGATTTGGGTATATTCTAAATGTAACCCCTGATTCATGCACAAAAGAGTGGCTATTATGGCAGAAGTGGTGGCGCAAGAATTAAGAGCACTTACTGCTCTAACACATGATCTGCTTGGGTTCTCAGCATCCGCACTAGGTGGCTCACAACAACTTCCTGTGACTCCGGCTGCAGGAATCGGAGGATCCCTACATGCCCATACACATATCAAAGACATAGAGAGCACACATGTGTGCGCACACATCACATGGTCATCACCAATCCCTTCTCTTCACAGCTTTCTGAAGAGAAGTGAAGTGTCCACAAAACACTTAGGGAAAATCTGGAGGCAAGGTGGAATTGATACCCATATATGTCTCAATAAGGTAAATGTAGAAAATGATGTTATTTCTACCCTGCTGGGATGAGACAAGATTTTGGGATGTCTACAGTGGGCTTCTGGGGGGAAAAACATTTTGAATTACATAGTTACTTTAGGGAAAAAAAAAGAACACTGACTAAGAAAAAATGGATTTAAATTTGCATATAACTTTAAATCAATTAATTTTTGAAATGACAAGAATTGAGCCCATTTGTCACTGTGTACAGAAGTCTTGCACAATTTGCTGAGAGAGTGTAAATATAATCACAATATCAGGAAGTTTTTACAAGGAAACCGAACAGATTGTGCCCAAGGACCATTTCAGCCTCTGGACCTTCGGATGGTCGCTTTGAAGAGGACAAAGCTCTCTGGTTATTGTGATCTCTAGCCCCTCCCATCTCATTGCCACTTGTAGATTGCTCTTGGCATGCTGAGGCTCCTGGGAGCCAATGCTGGCAAGCCCCACCACAGGCCACCGAGGCTGTGTAAGCCTGGCTCGAAACAAACAGGAATGAAACAAATGTTGCCTAATGCGAGCCTTCCTCAGAAGCATAAGGCTAAATTCTCATGGCTTGAAAAGAGCCTTTTTGAAAGGAGACATTTGGGACATGTCTTGAGCTGTCACTACATGATACTCAGACGAGAGGAGCCGGGGTGACTTGAGGCACCTCACTTCAGAGAGGACACTGGCAGAAGCATTCACAGAGGGCATCTTGCCCTGAGATCCTGGAGGCCTGTGGCTGAACTGGCTTCCTCTGCCCCACTTGAGCTCAGTTCTACTGAGCTTAGTGACTGTGCACTTCCTCAGAGGGTGAAGGAAGAGCCCTGACTGGTTCTGAAAAATCCCCATTAACTCTGCTCTCCCTCCTCTGAGTAATTTTATGCTTTGTATGATTGTTTCCCAGCAGTGGGTTCAGGGAGAAACTGCATGTTCTCACTAAGCCTAATGATTGCTCTGTAAATATTTATAAATCCAATGCTCTCTTTCCTCTGCCCATACTCCATCTGCCTATATCTTCTCACAAGGCCCTGCCTGACTTTCCTAGACTCTCGTCAACATTCCGTAGGGCTGGGAAGGTATTTTGGTGGCAGCTGACGTATTTCTGGGTTTGCCTACTTATAGTTTGGGAATCTTCATTAGGCAGCCTCATTCAGAAACATCCTACGGCTGCCTCAACCTGCAGAGCATACAGGAACAGAGACACAGCCTCTTCGTATTTTTCAAAAGAGAGCAACTTTTTAGTAAATTCAATTATCAATTGAGGACAGTTCACCCTGAGTGCAGTGATGTAATATATACTATAAATGGTTTTTCATGTGTGTGTTTTCATGTGTTTATATGTGTGTGAGAGAGTGTGTGCATGTGTGTAATAAACAAGGAAGAGAAAGGGTAAGATGAAATCTCAAAGTAATTTTGATTTGCATTTCCCAGCTGATGAAGGATGCTGAGTATGTTTTTAAGTATTTCTCAGATATTTGAGTTTCCTCTTTTGAGAATTTGCTGTCTAGATCTATACTGTATTTTTAATTAGGTTATTTGTTTCTTGATATCTAGGGTTTTTTGCTTTTTTTTTTTTTTGAGTTCTTTCTGTATCTTTGGATATTAGCCCTCCATCAGACATGAAGTTGGTAGAAATCTTTTCCTATTCTGTAGGCTGCTGCTTCACCCGAATGACAATGGCCTTTGCCATACATAAGCTTTTCAGTTTCACGAGGTCCCATTTATTAATTGTTGGTATTATCACCTGTGCTAATTCTGTTTCTGTTCAGAGAAATCTTTTCCTGGGCCAATCGGTCCAAGGCTACTCTTCACTTTCTCTTCTGCCAGGTGTGACGTATCTGGCATTATGTTGAGGTCCAGTTTTGCACAGAGTGGTAAGTCTGGATCCATTCCTATCATTTTTCTAGCTTTATGTGTGTGGGTGTCTCTCCTGCCTGTGGGCATGCATTCCATGTTCATGCATGCCCGATGACTGCAGAAGCCAGAAGAGAGCATCAAATTCACTGAAACCCAAGCTACCAATGATTATAAGCCACCTTGTAGTCATTGAAAGTTGAGCCCAGGTCTTCTGGAAGAGTAACCAGTGCTCTTAACCAGAAAGCCATCTTTCTGGCCCCTCTTTGATTTAAATATTAAAAGGTGTTCAAATTTAATGTAAATAATTTCCCCAAATGCAACAGAGGGTAATTTATCAATCGGGTTGGGGTCGGGGTGGGGGGTGGGGTGGGGGAGTGGAGCTGCCTCAGTGACGCTGAGGAGCATGATCAGGTAGGCATCTGTTGCCTAAGTGAGGAGAAAGTCCAATCTGAACTCTTTGATTGGGTGGAAATATACTTTGGAATATTCTGGACGAGCC
The DNA here is from genome assembly GCF_000001635.26 of Mus musculus. Classification (NCBI taxonomy): domain Eukaryota; kingdom Metazoa; phylum Chordata; class Mammalia; order Rodentia; family Muridae; genus Mus; species Mus musculus. The sequence goes on along the minus strand of NC_000076.6, from coordinate 68,891,721 downwards.
CTGCTGTCACAGACTGTAGAGGGGTGGGAACTGCTGCCCTTTAGTCAGCGTGTTGCTCGGCATAGGCAGAAGGCAGCTCTGGAGCCAATCCAGCCAATCCTTTGTCTGTCTCAAATAATCCAGATTTCAAAATTTGATTCATTTCAATCCCAGATTCCTGTTCCGGTGGTTCTCCCCAGAGGCACGTCACTTGGGGATGGCAGTGGGTTTGTGGATTGTGGATTGTGGACTGGCAGCTTCCAGGCAGTTGGCTTTCCGCACATCTGGAACATACCATACCAGGCAGTACCTTTCTCCTTATCATAAGCAAAGAGGAAACTCAAAGTCCCCAAGGCACGATTGCATTTCTGGTTAGCACTTGGGTATATCTGCACACCAACCTTAGAAACCCAGGGCTCCACCTAGGAAGACAGCTTAGATAACCCTAGTACGAAAGTTTATCTTTCTACCTCTGAAATATTATTCTAAGGGCTAATTTCTGCCTGAGTTGCCACTGAAGGGATCTTCAGAGAATAGAATGCCATACAGAGAGGACAATGAAGGATCTGTAGAGGGTCAGGCGCACCTCGGGGTGCCTGTCTATCTTAATGGAAACAGAAGGCAGCACAGTGATAGAGCAAAACCCTTTATCATGGGTGCCCTATCTGTGGATTCCGATCTCCTTGAGCTTACCCTGGCTGCGGCACTCTTGAACTTGTACTGGTCTCTTAGCCTCTCTCCATCCCAGTGCCCTCAGCCCTCGCTGAGCTATGTACAACCTCGTGACCCTCCAGAGTTGCCCCAGATCGGTTGGTCTAAGCTAAGCGCTTCCCCAGTGTAGATAAGAGAACGTGTGACCGGTGCTTTGTGGGAGGCCAGTCACAGGATAAGCCCCAGTCGGCCATATTAGTTCTTACCACGGACACTAGTCTCTTAAAGGACATAAAAATCATGAGCCCTTGGACCCTAGCAGTTCTCGGAAAGCATCCCGAACAAGCCAATCTGCTTTCTCCACCAGGACGAGCTTGATGGTGACCCGAATGCCATGACGTAAGCTCGGAGGCTGGGGAAGCAAGTACCACTCAAGGTGGTGGTTCTTCTGAAGGATCCATCAGTTGCAAGGTACACCTCTTTCCTATGACACTGTCTCATTGCAACCTATGACGATCAGCATCCATCTCTAGTCATTCACGTTTAGACTCTTCCTCCCAGATGGAAGGCTGGGCCATTAGAACTTTTCCAGCCCAGTTATCCTGTTTAGAATGTGGTGCTTTCTGAAAACCATGGCCTGGGGCTCATACTTCCAAGCACCATGGTTGGAGAGCCTCTCACAACCAGGAATGGATGGCTGTCTTTCCAGGAATAGGATCTAGTTATTCCTTCCGGTTTTTAGTCATTTGCCATGGATGTTTCCCGCTTCCCCTCTCTGGTCTCTGTCTTGCTGTAAATCCATGATCTAGGATTTAATAAGTCTGTGAAGTAAGTCTAGGAAGTTGAAGTGTGAATTTTAATAGCTGTTCAACTTATATCTGGAGGTGTGCATTATAATTTCAAAATAGTAAGAGGTTTTGATTTCCCTTTCTAAAGAATATAAAAAAGCAAAATGAAAGCAAAGATTTATTTCCATTTAATAAAATTAATTAGGTTGCCCATTTGGTCTGAGAATTTAAGTTGGTGAATTCCAAGTCAACAAAGCTTGGCTGACTTTATATATTTCAAGTACTGGAGGATTTGAAAATGTGACTGTCAGACTTTCCATATAAATGCAGAACTATCAGATTGTTGAATAAAACCTCGACCTATTAATCTTGTAAGTTCACAAATTATCAGACTTTTGTCAATATTTAGTGTGCTTCGTCCTCTTTGATTTCCTAGAACATCACAAAGAAAGTGTCACTGTTGCACCATGAATACCTCAGTGCTCATTTCCAAGTAATAGGAGCTTTAGAAAAGGCCACTGTGTGCCGGAGAGACCGCTCAGCAGTTAGAGCTCCCACTGTTCCTCCAAAGGATCTAAGTTTGGTCCCCAGCACCCTAACATGAGACTTACAACCATCAGCTACCTCATCTCCAGAGGATTCTGTGCCTTTGGCCTCTGTAGAGGATCCCATGTCTCTGGCCTCTGCAGATACTTGAACACATGCATACCCTTATGTAGACATACTTTGCCTTCACGCGGCTAAAAATAATAAAAACAAATACTTAAAAAATGCTACTAGGGCACCTGCCAAAGATGCAGTAACTTCAGTTGTAGCCCTTGAATCTTGGAATTTGAATCCAATTAGTATCTCACCAGGTATGTTTCCAGCAATACTAGTTTTGATGGGCATCATTGCCATTAGACTGAGGTATCTTATGGCCAAATTACTTGGGGGAACATCTGGCGTTAACAATATTATTCACCTATAATGCTTAATATTTTAATGTGTAAGTTCCATATGAATGACAAAGAGGAAAGGGGCATGTACAGAAGTTTTGAAGTCTAATAACAGCACACTTCTTCCATCCATGGACAATGTGACCATCACATGTTACAAAATCCATGAAAATAGGAGGAGGGTGTTGGATCAAGACTGCAAGCTCTTTCCTGGGCCCTGGGTAACTGAAAAGGATGCTGGCCAACAACAGATTATTATGATGTCAGACAGTGAAGGGGCTGATGGGAGGAAAAATGTCAATAGACCAATTAGGAGAACAAGACAGATTCTGTTGTAATGGCCTAAGAGTCACACATGATGCACTGCTCCTTGAGGTGTAGAGGCTGTAAGAGCAACACATGGCTAAGGAGGGCATATTCTTGTGTCCCTAGGGCGGTCTTCCTTCCAATAGTCATAGGGCAAGGATGACGCTTGCACAGGGCCTAGAAAGGTTGGGTGGTCAAGAGGAAGGTATCTCAAATACCATTAAATATCATGATAGCACATGTAGACCTGACTAGCATATTCAGAGAACAAGGAGAAGCCTTGTGAAGCTAAGGAGTGTCTGATAAGAAGTCTTGAGTTGGGTGTGAAATGTCCCTATACACTCGTGTTTGAATGATGGGTCTCCCAGATGATGGACCTTTTAGTAAGTGAAACCTCTTACTGAAGGAAACAGGTCAGAAGTGAACTTGAAACAAGCCTCTCTTTCTGTCCACTCTACTATTTTCCCCTTGGCTTTGGGAAGACAAGGAATCTTGGTGGCTAAAATTTCTAACACCATACTTTTCCCGTGACCATACAGTGCACCCTCAAACAGTAGACCCAAGAAAATATCCAAGAGCCAGGGTTGTGCCTCTTATAATATCTTCCCAAACAAATGCTTTCATTGTAGACATCTCCAGGCAACAGATATCTTCATTGAATTCCATTGAACAGAGTGAGCGAGCCATGAATTCATGTGTCTCAGAATAAACTCTTATATCAGCATATCAGTGGTGAAAGGCCCAAGGTGGTAGTCTGCATGAAAGAGAGAAGGAAATGTCAGAGATTCTGGGATGTTGTGGTTCAAAGCAGAGGTTCAAAGGTTACCCAAGCAGAGAGTTCCTTCCCAGGATACGGGCTGTAGAGCTTAGAGGAGAGGATGAGGCTGGTAAGAAAAGCCGCTGGGCAGAATGGGAGTATGTCAAAATGCAGCAAGTCCTTCACTGAGTAAAAAGGGGAATCCTAGATTTATTTCATATTTTAAGTTGTTTACATGTGTTTGTGTACATGTGCATGAACATATGAGTACAGGTGTCTCCAGACGTCAGAAGAGGGTGTTAGATCCCCAGGATACGGAGTTATAGGTGGCTGTGTGCTGCCTAATGGGATACTAAGAGCTAAGCACAGGTAAACACTCTTAAGGGCCAAGCCATCCCTCGACCCCAGGGAGTCTTATTTTAAAGGAGGACTTGGAATTGCCATTGCCAATAATATGTGCTATACAGCTCTTTGCTACCCAGAGTGTGGGTCATGGGCTGGCGTCAATCCAGAGGTTAATGTTAATTATTGTTTCTTTTTACAAACACATTAGCTTAGAAGACACCAAGGAAATAATAGTGGTCGTAGTGGCTATTCCTGGTTGTCAACTTGACTATATCTGGAATGAACTACAATCCAGAATTGGAAGGCTCACAAGTGATCCTAATCTGGAGGCTGGGAGATAGAAGTTTCTGACCTGGATCTTGGTATGGAGATCTTGAGGCATAGTGGCCATGAATGCCAGAAGATTACGACAGGGAGATCTCTGAGTTCAAGGTCATCTGGGGTTAAAGGTGTGGTGGCACACACATTTAATCTGGGTTACACCTTCTGCTGGAGATTACATAAGGACATTGAAAGAAGAAAGGCTCTCCTCTCCTCTCCTCTCCTCTCCTCTCCTCTCCTCTCCTCTCCTCTCCTCTCCTCTCCTCTCCTCTCCTCTCCTCTCCTCTCCTCTCCTCTCCTCTCCTCTCCTCTCCTCTCCTCTCTTCTCTTCTCTTGGACTGAGCAATTGCTAGATCCTTGGACTTCTATTCACAGCTGCTGCTGACCATTGTCAGGAGTTGGACTACAGACTGTAAGTAATCAACAAATTCCTTTACTATATAGAGACTACCCATAAGTTCTGTGACTCTAGAGAACCCTGACTAATACAGCAGTTTTCCCACAGATAGCTTGGGAAATAGAATTTAGATTACTCTTGATGATTCTTTTAGTAATGCATTGTCTTTTACAGGTGGACTCTGCATCCGAACAAGTGACTGTTTCCTTCTTAGGGATCCATATGGCTTCCAATGATAGGCTTATATTTTGGAAGATCATGTACCTAATTGTCATAAGCCGAAGCCAGCACAGGGAGATGCTCACACTTGGAGAAACTCAAGGGATGTGAGAAGGACTGAAGAGATCCTTTTGTGCACACTGAGTAGAATGGCAAGAAGAACAGATGTGGTCAAACTGCTTCCTTACTCTATCTCACACTTAATTTCCATCCTTCCCTTTGTGTGCATACACGTTTGTTCCCTTGGTGATGCATACACTTTTGTGTGTGCACACCTGTGTGCATGCATGTGCCTCCTTCATTGCTCTCTTGCTATTTTATGAGATGAGCTATCACTGAAGCCAGAACTAGCTTGTCTGGCCAGTGAGCTGCAGGGATCATATTGTCTACCTCCCAGAACACACAACTTGCCTGTGTCTCTTCATGGGTGCTGAGGATCCAAACTCAGGTCTGCACGCTTGTGTGGGAAGCACTTTTTTCCACTCAGCCTCTTCCATTTCTCCGTTCTTTACTGACCACATACATTTGACAGTTTAACAACTGCGTATGAGTTCATCTCCCACGTGTATAATCTCATTTGAATTTTCCCTTTGGATGCACTCACAGTGACTGAGACAGACCTAGTCAGCAGTTGCATCATGATTCTATTTGACAGAAGACACAGACACAAGGAAAGACTGGAGACCTGTCCCCTCCACACAGTTTCATATTCCCATCTCCCAGGGATTTTCTTGACGTTGGGCTATGCAGAGATTCCAAACGATTTATTAGAAGGTTAAAGAAAGTAGTGTGTGAAAAAAAAATCTAGCATTGAATTTAACAGGATGTATGCACTTAGTAAATGTTAGTCTCCTTTCCTTATGATGTGCAAGGCCTGGAGCAAATGATGGCCTTGGACAAGTTGTGACTTGTCCTCCTTAAAGCCACATAATTTAGAATTTTAGAGTTGAGATTGCACAAATTATTTAAATCGGTCTTTCCCAAAGTGTCTTTCAACCTGTGTTAATTAGGTCACAATCTCTGCCTCGAACGGTTTGACCTCCTCCAACTGTTTAAACTCTCTGATTCCCCCAGAGTCTTTGCATTTAATAAAAAAGGCTGATACAATTTACTCAGTGGAGATGCTGTGAGCTTTAGCAATGAGGTACATAACGCATAAAGGACAGCTGATAGCTGATGTTGTTGGGTTGTGTCAACATAATTTTGCATTGACTTGATCTCACATGGAGCAGACAGATCAATCAATATTGAGAGAGAGAGAGAGAGAGAGAGAGAGAGAGAGAGAGAGAGAGAGAGAGAAAGAGAGAGAGAGAATGAGAACACTTTTCTGTGTGGATCAGATGTTACTATAACTACCAGTTTTTTGACTTCAAAAGACAGGCATTTAAGTCCAATGCCAACAGTACATGTGATCACATATACAAAGTGTCTATATGGCATATTCTTCCTGAATTTCCCTTGTATGGTGGGATATTCCAGGTCTGCAGAAATGATTTATTAGATTCCAGTAGCATGGTCCTGTTGGAGCCAAGCATGCTGGAAGAAGATTAAGAAGGGAGACAGACACATCTGACAGTTATAATTACACTTACAACTCTTAATGGTATTGTGCATGTATCAAAGATGTTGCATCCAAATCTAAAGAGATAAATATTTTAAATTTCGAAAATGGAAACACTTTTCTGTTGGAGGCAAAGAAAAGAAAAAGAGAATTTAATAACATGTCATTCAAAAATCATTTTAAGTAATTATGTTACTTCAGATCTCTAAGATAAATTGGCCACACCACAGACCAGGGCATGGGCTATAATTTAATAAACACACGTCTCACAAGAATGATGAGGAATACAGCCAGAGGCTAAAACTGGATGCATACATGATCTAAGGGTATAACTTTGTTTATAAAACAAGTAAGTGTCCCAACTTGGACTCTATTGACTTACTGAAATCAAAGTTTTGCACGAGCTGTTGGATTTTGACAGGGGCACCTTCTCCAGCCCATTTTAAATGGGTTCATCTGCACAGAGCACCCCAGTGTGGTCAGGCAGGGAGAATTATGCATATGTTTTTTAGGAATTGGTTTTTTTTTTTCCTATTCAATTCTCTTTGATTCACTTCCAAAATTTCTCTAGCACCCTCAACATTTCTCCAGCTCCCTCACTCCCATCAAGTAATTCTAGAACATAGACTTTGGGAGTTTGCAAACTGTATGCCAGAGGTACTCTGTACTCACCTCTCAGCCCCGAGCAAGAAGCCCTATAGTGTGACACCAAGATCCAGGGAGCCAACTGATGGGAAAACAGGGCTCAAACTCATGGCCCTGTATGATCCAAAGGCCTTGGGTGAATCTCATTGTTTAAGCTCAAGATTTTCATCCTGACAGAGGGGGTTGGAGCAATGACATTTGGGATCTCAGTTACACCACTGTGCAATGAAAAGATGCCTTGGCTCAGTTGCTGACAGACACAGCAGGTCTTCATCCACATCCAGTGCTCAGCACAGTACCAGCCAAGAGAAAGCATCCAATAAGGGACCCCTATACATCAACTATCTATCCACTTTTGATTCGTCTTGATAAGAAGGCCACGAATGCTGGTAGTTACTCAAAGCTATTCTCTGCAATTGCATTTTTTATATCTGCTTCTGTGTTAGAAGCCAGGCAACACAATCTATCTGTAGAGTTACCGTGCCGTTGGGACATGCCACCTTTCAGGTTCATAGGCTGTGGTTGATTCATACTAAGAGCTGAGGGGTGGAAATGTTTTTATACTGTTCCCATCCCCAGATTCAAAGGATGGATGTCTCAAAGTATCATCTCAGATTAAAATCTGAAATCACATTGGGGTAAATGGGAGATTGTCTGGAATAATAATAAGTCCAGGCTCTGGGCTCAATTCTTAACCATTGGCATTCACACCTGTGTGTTGTAGGCATGTTAGCTACCCTCACTATCCTAGACTTTTGTATAACACTGGTTAGAAGAGCACACATTTCACAGTGCAGAATTGAAAAATACTTGTTTTTTGTTTGTTTGTTTGTTTGTTTTTGGCTTAGGATAATGCTACAGTAAGTAATCCACATTTTGAAGCTGTGATTTCTAATTATTAATATTTCCACTGCACAGGAGATGTGTGTAAGCACCAAGCTCCAGTTGAGCACATACCAATGGTCTAAAGTGAACACATTAGTGTCAAAGAATGGATGCCAGAGATATACTGGGTATGAAACAGACATATACAAGGCAAACAAAGAGGAAGGAATACAATAAGCTACATACAAGTGTTTCCTACACAGGTTCACAAATTCCTGTGCTTCTTAAGTATCTGCAGAGGCCAGAAAAAGGTGTCAGGCACCCTAGAGATAGAGACAGAGTTGTGAATAGTCCAACACGGGTTCTGGGGACCGAACTGGGGTCTCTGCAAAATTCAGACTCTTAAGGTCAGAGCCACCTCTCATGTCTTCATCCGTCATGCCTTTTAACCTTCATAATGGACCCCTCCCTATGCTATGCTCAGCGCCATTCTCCTGATGAGTTATTGAAAGCCCAAAAAGCCCAAAGAGCTTAGGGAACTTGCTCAAGTTCAGCCTCTAAGAAGTGCAGAACTGAGGTTTGAACCTGCATTTGATCTGCTTTGGAACCTCTGGGTTTCTTGTTGGTTTTTGTTGTTGTTGTTTGTTTGTTCGTTTTCAGAATGTCAAGTTGCCTCCCTCCTTGGATTGAGAATTCAAGGAATGGAAGAGGAGAGAGAACATGCCAGATTTATAACCTCTCTCTCTCTCTCTCTCTCCCTCTCCCTCTCCCTCTCCCTCCCTCTCCCTCTCTCTCTCTCCATTTTCCTCTTCTTCCTCTCTCCCTCTTTCTCTCTCTCCCTTTTCTCTCCCTTCTCTCTATTCATCTCTGTCTCTCCTCTCTATCCCTCTATCCCCTCCCTCCTTCCTTCTCCCTCTCTCTCAAACATTTACCAACACATTTTAAGCCCCGATATACTTCCCACATGAAACCTTAGAATGTGTGTATAGCACCCACAAGGCCCTATATATTACATTTGTCTTTTTAAAAGACTTTCCCCTCCCACATATTAAACAAGATTCTCATAACTGCTAGAAACTAGCCAGTGTTACATTTTCTTTCAAAGGTAATTATTTTGAGGTTGATATTAATTCGAGACATATAGTTTTGCAGACCAGCATGCCAACGTTACTCAGAGCATCTAGAAATAATAAAAGAACAGAGGATTAGTCATTTCTCTCCCAAGGACTTTCTTATTTATCTCCTTCAAAGCTAAACCCTAACAAAACCCAACTATTGCTGAAGTGTTGAGGAGATTTTTCTATTTTCTTTTTTTGTCAGAATGATTACTCTCGACAGAAAATGAGTCTTTTAAGAATGAGGCTATAAAAATAGTAAAAAGGAAGGAAAAAAGTTATCAGAAAATCTTACTTAAAAAAAAAACTAAAAAGATCAGAGAGTAGCCTTCTGGGATGGTTTAAGCAGTGTTTTATTATGAGTTTGACATCTGACCCTACTGTCCTCCTTAGCCAAAAATGCTCAGCGTTTTATTGTATTAATTTCAAATTTATATGTGCATAAAGAAATAACCTACTTTCTCGGGAACATGTTCCATTATAGATTATAAATAACACAGGAAATCAGTTATTTTGGAACACATCTTTGTTCTCTCACGTCAGTTCTGGTTTTGAGTATCAAGCCAGAAGACCAACCCTTAAGACAACACAAGAACTTTTTATTTTTTTCTTTTAATAAAACCACTCTTCCTTTTTTTAAATCACGCCTTCATTAAACATTTTATTGATGCACTAAAAAATATCGAAGCCAACTTTAAAACATTCTCCTCTCGCGGCAGAGTTATGCCCCTCCATTCTCCTCACTCTGTGTGCCATGGAGCATTTCAGCTAGACTGTGAATGTGGTCTTTATGGACCCCTGAAGGTCTCAGCATGGCCTCCAGTGAGAAATACAGTGAAAAGGAATAGGAACATAAAAGCCAGTGAAATATTACTAGAGCGTTCCCTGTGAAACCCTACCAAGACTTTAAAGGAACTTGCAAGTCATTAATGTACACATTTCTTTACCCCAATCTAACAGATGCTCAATGATATGCTGGGTACTGTGGTGTGACCAATCGTGAAGTAGCCTCACCCCAGAAGCTGCAGCCATAGTAGGAGGTGATGGTTGCATAAGCAGACCATACTCTGTGTTTGAAGGGGACGCTGGCCATAGAGAACAACAAACATGGAAGGAGTGGGGTTGGCCAAGAAGATCTCCCGGCAAAAGTGGTTTAAGGGAAGACGAGACATGAGCAGGAGAAAAACACGATCCTCGAAGGAAGATTTTCCTAAAGGGGGAGCCAAACTGTGCCAATGCCCAGGAGGTAAAATGTGGTGAGTGTGTCCAGGACTCAACACAGGCTTCTGTTGTAACAGGCCCTGTCGGGTTGTGCAAGTTTGGATGAGAGGAAAAGAGATGCATGAATTGGAAAGACATCACTGAGTGCTACTCATCAAACAGGCTGGTGTTGAGAGAAAGGGGCTCAGTGGGGAGATGCGAAGAGAAAATATCTATAGCATCACTAAATTATGCTATTTTGTCTCTTCATGAAAAAGATCCAGGGGAGGAAGATATTGTTCAATGTGTTTCTAATATGGCTGTTATCTAATCTTTCTTAAAATTCAACCTGTTAAAAGCCTATAGGAATAGCCCTTTGGATTTCTATGTGAAATTTGATAATTTATTCTCCCTCCTTCCCTCCCTCCCTCCTTCCCTCCCTCCCTCCTTCCCTCCCTCTCTCCTTCCCTCCCTCCCTCCTTCCCTCCCTCCCTCCTTCCCTCCCTCCCTCTCTCCCTGCCTCCCTCCCTTATAGACTTCTGATATGATAACCAGGCATGAACAAATCAGGATCAAGATAAATGACATCTATCATATGATATTTTTAGTTGACAAATCTGCTATGTATTTAGGTCTCCTACACCAGCTCATTGCTGAAGTCTTGATGCAGAGTTTTAACATTTTAATAGGTTTCTCTTCTTCTTTCTTCTAACTGATCAGAGTGTGCTTGATTTCTTCATGTTGACCTTATATTTGATGACTGTGAAATCACCGATTTATCTGAAGATCCTGTGGGATTTCATGTGTGGCCAAATGTGTCTTCAGTAAAGAATTACTACTTATGTTTTCCTTTGCAGAGGGACAGAAGGCTGCGTCCCTACAGTGGCGAGTGGAGGCAGTAATGGCTGCCTTATTTGCTCATTAATCTCAGGGGGAAATCTCTCAAGACCTCATTGCTCAACATAAAATTTGCAGCAAGTTGCTTATAGACACTCCTAGTGGATTATGTCCTTTCTAAGATACTGTAAGCATTTGTCATAACGGCTGTTGATGTTCTTTTCAGTTACTCTTTCTGCATTTATTAAGTTAATAATCATTTTATTCCGTTAAAATGGTGAATTACATTCATTAATTTTCAGATATTGAATGAATATTATATTCCGGGAAAGATTCCAACTTGGTCCTAATTCACTGACTAAAAATTTTTAAGATGCTTCCATCTACATTCCTCAGCATGTGATCTTTCTTCTTACAATGTCTATCCACTTCTGTATTCCAGGGACGTGAGCCTCAGGAAATGGGTTTATATTTTCTATTCCTGGAAGGCTTTTGGCAAGGTTTGTCTTATTTCTGCTTTAAATGGTTGGGAGATGTCACCAGGGGAGCCTCTGAGCACACATTTCTGTGCAGGGAACTCTGGTTTCAGGGATATTTGTGCAGAGGCACCATGCCTTTCCTCTCACTTTCTCCTCCGGTTTTCCCTTTTGAGATTTTTAAAGGAATTTGTGCATTTCATCTGAACAAATTTATCTTATCTTTCTAAATTCTGTGGGACTTATGGTCCTAAATCCCTGTGCAATGTGTGGTGTTCTTCTGTTGTAGATCATCCTTATGTTTACGGAGATGTTTTTGTTCCTGAGTTTTTTTTTGGGGGGGGGGTTGTTTTGTTTTGTTTCTAGTTGCTTTCTTAGTTAGGGTTTTATTGCTGTGAGCAGACACCAATGACCAAGGCAACTCTTATAATGGACAACATTTAATTGGGGCTGGCTTACAGGTTCAGAGGTTCAGTCCATTACTATCAAGGTGGGAGCATGGCAGCATCCAGGCAGGCATGGTGCAGGAGGAGCTGAGAGTTCTACATCTTCATCTGAAAGCTGCTAGGAGAAGACTGGCTCCCACATGGTTAGGAAGTGGGTTTCATTACCCATACCCACAGTGATATACTTCCTCCAACAAGGCCAGAACTATTCCAACCTTACCTCCAAATAGTGCCACTCTCTGGGCCAAGCATATTCAAACTCCACATTCCACACTCCCTGGCCCCCATAGGCTTGTTCAAACATATGAGTCTATGGGGACCATACATAAACTAGCATAATGCAAAATACATTTAGCCTAACTTCCAAAGTCCCCATAGTCTATAGCAATCTCAAAAATCCTAAAAGTCTAAAATTCAAAGTGTGGCTGAGATTCATCCAATTACTTAACTGTAATCCCTAAAGCAAGACAGGAAACCAGCTGGGCAAACTCCAAACTCTTCATCTCCATGTCTGATGTCAAAGCCATCATCAGATCTCTGACTTTCATTTCATCTTTGTTGATCCAACAAACTTCTTTCTCCTGGGCTGGTTCCATTCCCTATTAGCAGCTTTTCTCAGCAGCTAGCCCATGGCTCTGGCATCTAGAACATCCTGGGGTCTCCAAGGTATCTTCAATGTTAAACATCTTGTTCCAATGTCTGAGATTCACACATGATTGTCTGGGTTCCTCCAAAGGGCTTGGGTTACTTCAGCTCTGCCCTCTGAAGCACTCTAGGCTCTGGTTAACTTCACTCCATTGTTGCTGCTGTCCTTGGTTATCGTTGCATGGTACTGGCAACTCTAATACACTGCAGTCTTCTGCTACACCCAGGCTTCACCAATAGTCTCTCATGGGCTCTCTTCATGGTGCCAATCCTCAATTTCTTTGCATGACCCCTTCAGTCCTATGCTGTCAACTACAACTAAGGCTGCACCATCACCCATGGCCTTCCCTGGTTTCTCACAGTTCCAAGCTTTGGCTGTTCTCCATGACCCTTTCAGGCTTTCAAAACCAGTACCACCTGGGTTACTCTTACTCATTACCAAGTACATCTGCAGCATGAGGTTCAACCTTGGCTAGCTCTGAAACACAGCTTCTTTATGCTCAGAAAACACTTCCCAGATTTTTATCTCAGCGATGCTGGTTTCTTCTTAATCACTGCCTATTTCTTAGCTCTAATTAACCAGAATCAATTGTTCCAGAAGTTCCTTCTATTTTTTGACTCTAAAGCCAACACCACATGGCCAAAGCTTCAGAGTTCTGCTGCTTGCTAGAGCTGGATCATGGCCCCTTTATTCTATTATATTATCCTCAGCTTTCTATTTCTCAATTCCTTCACTAAGTCCTAGAACTTGCTCTGCAGATTGACCTTGAACTCAAGAGTTCTACATGCCTGTCTCCGGGGATTAAAGTGTGATTCACCATGCCTGGACTTATGCTTTTCTCTGCTTGGAACTTGTTCTGTCCTAGTTGGCCTTGAACTCAGAGATCTGCTTGCCTCTGTCTCCTGGAATAAAAGTAGCATGAGGTTCAACCTTGCCTGGTCTTAAGCTTTTCATGGCTACTATGTCTCAAGCTCCAAATCAAAAGCCTGTGTCTTTTATATTCGGATTGTAGTTCATTCCAGATTAAAAGTCCAAGTGAAAAAAAATAACCAAGGAATAATAATGTCCAATATGATATAACTATCCCTTGTTCGATGGCAAATACATACACAATAAGCTTAGCTGGGTGGGATCTTGCCCCAAAGGCACCACTGCCTTAGTCTGTTAATCTCCTTGAATATAGGATTCAGCTCCATTTCACTTCCTGTTGCCCCTTTATTACTTAAACCATATGTTTTATATTTTTCCTTTCTCAGCTTACTCCTTTTCATTAAAATGTTCTTCATAAGACTAAACCAGAGAACCAAGTCCCTGCTGTGCTTGAGACTTCTTTTGTCAGTCCTATTAATAGAAATCTCTTTACTTTAGCCCTAGTTAGACTCTTCAGACAAGGCCAAAAGCAGCCATGTTCTTCACTAAAATATCACAAAACAGTCTCTAGGCCACATACTGAAATTCTTCTCTATGGAAACCACTTGGGCCAGGTCTGCACAGTTCAAATCACTCTCAGCAACAAAGCCTTCCATACACCTACTAGGATAGCACATTAAAACTTACTTAAAGCATTCCACTGCTTTCCAAATTCAAAGTCTCCAAATCCATGTTCTTTCAAACAAAAGCACAGTCAGGCCCAGACAGCAGTACCTCACTCTTGGTACCAAATTTTGTCTTAGTCAGGGTTGTACTGCTGTGAAGAGACAACATGACCAAGGCAACTCTTATAAGCACAACATTTAACTGGGGCTGGCTTACAGGTTCAGAGGTTCAGTCTGTTATCATCAAAGTGGGAGCATGGCAGCATCCAGACAGGCATGGTACACGAGGAGCTGAGAGAGTTCTACATCTTCATCTGAAGGCTACTAGGAGAAGACTGGCTTCCATGTGGTTAGGAAGAGGGTCTCATTGCCCTCCCCTACAGTGACACACTCTTCCTCCAACAAGGCTACATCTGCTCAAGAAGGCCACACCTCCAAGTAGTGCCACTTTCTGGGCCAAGCATACTCAAACCACCACAGCCATTGTATGCATTTCTTCCCTCTCACGTTGTGTCGGTTCCCAGCTATTTCATTTCTTTAGCCTCTCTTGCTCTTCCATTTCTGAAATACTCAGGGATCTGATTAGCATTCTCTCTTCTTTTCTAGTCCCCACATTGTCTGGCTGTATTTTATATGCAAATAAATATAGCTGCAACCAGTATCTTGGTAACATCATCACAATGTGCCTGGCCTGAACAGTGTGTATTGACTTTGGACTTTGATCTGATCTATAGGTTTTAAAGTAATCACATTGATTAATCCCCATGCTTGAGAGTTTTCTGATGCATTTTTTAAATACTGACTTTATCATCATTTCTCTATAAGTGAAAAATATTGTCTACGGTCAACGTTTTTAAGTAAAATGTTTAATTTGTTTTTGACTTTACATTTAATAAGAATTTGTATTCAATTCTATAACTATGGTGGAAATACATATATCTTAGCTTACTATAAAACTCCACCCCAGCCAGCTCAGTTCAGGTTCAGGGCAGAGTTAGCACGATTTTCCATGTAGAAGTTACAAGTTTGCTTTTTTTTCTAACATCAGTCCTTTGAAATTTATTAAGGTTTACCTGAGGTCTCAGCATCTTGTTAATTTTGCTAAATTTTCTGTATAATCTTGAAAAGATATCATCGTTTGATTCAGTTCTTTATAGGTCCATAAAGTGACCATGTTGTTCAGATATATTTTGTTGTGTTTCTGTTTCAGTGTAATAGTTATGGGGAGAGTTATGTTAGATACTCAGCTAAGACCTTTGCTTTTCATCTCTTTAATTCTTCTATCTTTTGTTGTTTATTTTGTATCTGTTGGGCTAGGTACACACACTTAATGATATTCTTCTACTTAATAGGTCCTCTAGAGATCCCTGTGTGTCTCAGTCCATAGGTTTTGCCCTTCAGTTTGCTTCTGCTTGTATTGATACACTTGCACAGATTCTGTCTTAGTGCACTCAGCAGTGTGTGTCAATTTTCCTATATCCTTTTAAATAAAGCACATGTAGTTAAGATGCCTGTCTGATAATGTTTAAGAAGTGGGGCTTTTACTGTATTTACATCTAGTATAACAATTGCTGTCCGTTATCATATTTGTATTCTGTTTGTCCTTCCTGATTCACCGTCCTCCATCTTTCCAGCTGGTTTCCTTTAAGGTAAACTATTCCTGTTGTTGTTGTTGTTCTTGTTGTTGTTTTTCCGTGGTAGGCATTCACAATCCCTCCAGTCCTCAAGAAGAGCCCCATTTCTCTAAACGCGTCCCCTCCCTTCACTGACACTAAGCTCTGGCCTTTCTGGTAATATCTTTCTTTTATTACTCTGCATTTCTGCCTCTTGCTCTATTCCAAACAATCTCCTTCGTGATTAAGAGTTGGCACACCAAAGTCATCTGAGTGAGTCAAATCCCGATTTCACAATTCACTAGCTGTGTCTCTATGGTCAAGTTGCCTAACCTCTGTCTCACTCTCTCCATCTAAAATATGAAAATTATGTGACTTGGGTGATTATGAACACCGGACAAGGTCAAGTCTATACAAATATCTGACATTAGCCTGGTATAAGGTATGCATTTGGAGAGTGTTAACTGTTATTATTCTTAGTGAGCACTGCAGGAGAGGTGCAGTGGTGGTATTAGGAATTCAAAAATACAGTATCTATCTTTAGTAGGATAACATCCATTGTCTGCTAGAATTATTTCTATTAACCGTATTAACGTGTCTTGATAACTCTTAAATTGAATACATCAAAACTGAAGCCTTTGCGTTTTTGACACAGAGTCAATCACTCCTGGAGTTTTTGGTGGGACCTCTGTATGTTCAGCTCTCTAAGATAACAAACAGGACGATGGTTTCAGAAACCCCTCCCCTCTCTACCCACCCTCCATCTGTCCCTGTTACTAACCTATTATTTTTCTCTGATAGCTGTGCTTCCTCCTTCTCTTCCTTCCTCTGGCATGTTTGCTGTAACACTGGCCTTTCCCACATCAAGTCCAGAGCCTGCACTTGCTAAACGTTGTCCTTCAAGCTTTTGTCCCTTCTCCTGTTGAATCTACTGCATGAGGATTTTATTATCGTTCGGCCAGTCATCCCTCACTTTGCTTTATGAAAGCTCTCTCTAATACAGTTGGCACCCGAATTCTTTCCGCTGAGAGTGGGAGCCCACCTCAGTCCCATGCACGTGTCTCTTTCCTCTCATGCCAACACGACTCCTTCTCACTAATGAGTAGGGGGTCTGGATTTGGTGACAAAACCCAGCTTTGAGAACACCTGGCAAGCACCTAACCACAAGAGATGTTTGGTTCTAGGGCTAGGAAGAGCAGCTGCAAAGCAAACTTGGAATGTCCTATGGTACCCAAATGTAAGATGACAAATAAAGGTCAGATGGTTAAAACTGCACAGGCTCCCATCCGGAAGAGCCGAAACAGCCAATCCAATCAATTTAGAAACAATAAGAACTGTTGTGGGTTTAATCCATGCAACAAATATCCATGAAAATTGCTTGTGTACATAATCAAATAAATTAATTTGGGAGAAGAGACAGCTCTTTCTCACAGTTGCGTTTCGATTATTAAATGTAGGAGGAGAGAGAAATTGAGTTGACTAAAGTCTTGAGGAATTAATGCTTCTCTGGAGCAGGCGGCGAGCACCAAGAGAGCCCTTTTCTGAGGAGAAAGCTGGCAGTCTGGTCAGGATGCTCACCAACATCAGGAGTCCCAGGCTAGGATGGACTGGGACTCACATGATTTTTTTTTTTTTTGTGGTAAATTGGCAAAAAAAAAAAAAAAAAAAAAAAAAAAAGAAAGAAAGAAAGGAAGGAAGAAAGCAAAAGCAAAAGGAATGTGTTTTAGTGTAAAATATGTAAATTAGTGCATAGTCCATAAAATAACAGTTAATTTATCAGTTAATTATTAACTGGTCAGCATTCTTAGGTATCAAAGTCATGAAATATGAGAACCTCAAAGAACTCTCATGGGCTATTAGACACCAAGGAGAAGCCGCAGGAGGGCACAGCCTGGGCTTCTTTTGAAGGAAGGTCCTGGAGTACAAGACTATTGCTGAGAAAACTGAGATTGTAAATTAGATCTAAAGTATCAAAAAATAATGAGAGTTAATGTCAATTTCTCGTTTGAAGATTTTTTTCAGATATGTGTCTCAGTGGAGGTACGTACACAAGAACGCAGGTCCTTGCAGGGGCGAGAGGCACAGGAGCCTTTCAAAGCTTAAGTGACAGGCAGTTGTGGAGTGCCTGATGTGGGGGCTGGGAACCAAGCTTCAGTCTTCCTCAAGAGCAACAGTGTTACCTCTGAGCCAAATCACCAGCCCCCTCGGTATTTGTTGTTATTGTTGTTGTAGTGTAGTTTCATACTATGGTAACATTAAGGGAAGAAAGCTAAAGCAAATAAAAGGAATATCGTCTTTATATCTTGTAAGTCTAGATTTAGTTGACATAAGCAAAAAAGAAAAATACTGAAATCAGACCTACAGGCCATTAGTCCGCCTCCACTTTCATGCAGTCTCTGGAGACGCTGCCTGTGCCCTGGACCACTCCCTGTCTGACCCTACTTACCCTTGGTGGGGTTGGAGGTGTGGCAGTATGGAATTAACCTAGGCTCCAGGAGCAGGTGAGAAAATTGCATTGCAAGTTCCTTTAATATTCACCACCTGCGCTTCATTGGTCACAAGAAAGCAGAGCTTCTAAACAGCCGTTCCTGATTGGCTGACATTGTCTATGTCAGCAATCCTTGATCTCTCAGGCAGTCCTCAATTAGGTCCTCCTGTAGGAGCTGCCTTTGCAGCTTGCTGCACGGCCCCAGGGCATTTATGCACAGGTGAGTCGTAGTTCCTTCTTCATGGAGATGCAGGCTACATAAGGACTTGCACATGCGCTTTGGTGTAAAGTTGACTCAAGCGCCGTTCGTGTGCCGTTGTCCTCTACAGGTTCACCGTTGAGCAGTTGACCCCCAGTGGTAGCAGCATTTAGGGGAGCCATGGAAAATCAAGGAGGTGGGGGCATAACCAGAGGTCATAGGTCACTTGTGGGACACGTCTTAGGGATCTTGCTGACTTCCAGTATGATCTCTTTGCATCTTGTCCTCTGGAGGTATAAAGACCCCCAGCTATGGACAGGACCCCTCCTGCCTTCGTATATGTGGGCACACATTCGCCACCAAGGAACTCTGAGCAAAATACAGTTTTCCTCTCTGTCACAGTGATGAGAAGAATAATGTCTGCTGTTGGCTGTGTTGACAGCTGGTGTTCTGGTTAATGTTTCTAATTCATGTCTTTTCGCACCATTAAAGTGGGGCAAAGTTATGTTTTGTAAAAGAGATGGTTCTCAACCTGTGGGTTGTGACTTTTTTGAGGTGACCAATCCTTTCACAAGGGTCGAGTATTGGATATCCTGAATATCAGATATTTATATTACCATTCATAACAGCAGCAAAATTATAGCTATGACGCAGTGACAAAAATAATTTTATGGCTGTGGGTCACCACAACATGAGGAACTATTTTAAAGGGCCAAAATATTAGGAAAGTTATCCAACACGGTGTTAAAGAGTTGTTATATCAAATAAGACAGGATTTCCAATGCTAAGCACAAGGACTTGCACACAGTAGGTGTGCACGCAACACATTTAGGATGTCAGAGCAAATGCAGTTTCCTTTAGACGCTCTCTGACTGGCTGGTAAGATGACCTTGGTCACTCTGGCTCCCTTCAGTATATACCAATTCAATTCACAGCACTTAAGTACATATGTGATATTTAATAAGCTTCTCTTAAGTTTGTATAATTTCCTCAATTAACTATAACACTGCCCAGTGCAGAGCCATGTTATTCTATCTTAGGCTAACTGCCTTACTCAGCATTCAGCACACAGCTCATGATGGATGTTCGTGGACTGATTGATTAGAAACTTGGCAACACTGTATTCTTTCAGTTTCCTAATGAGCTGAAGCTTTCATAAGCTGGCTGATAATATTGAACGCACTGAGAATGTTGCAACCAGCG
This sequence comes from Mus musculus, assembly GCF_000001635.26. Classification (NCBI taxonomy): domain Eukaryota; kingdom Metazoa; phylum Chordata; class Mammalia; order Rodentia; family Muridae; genus Mus; species Mus musculus. The sequence continues at coordinate 68,872,231 of NC_000076.6, read as the reverse complement.
AGTAGGGGCAAAAATATTCAAATACAGGACCAGAGAAACGGCTCAGCAGTTAAGACTGTATACTGCTCTTGCAGAGGACTGGGGTGGGCTTCCCAGGACCAATATAGGGTGGCTTACAACTGCCTTTTACCCCAACTCTTCTTGGGGCTCTGATACCCTAACTTCTTCATGGTGCACATGGGGGTACTCAAATGTGCACACACACAGACAAATGTAAATAAAAATCAAAGCTTTATATATGTAAGTATATATACATATATATATATATATATATATGTATATATATATATATACACACACACATATTTTTATGTATACACACACATATAGATGTGTGTGTGTATGTGTGTGTATGCACATATATATGAAGATTAGGTGGCATTACAATAATGTGGACACTATCAATAGCAAGTCTCACATTTCGTCTTTGTCACCTCTCAGGTCAAATATTAAAGAGCCAATACCAGGTAATTAACTCATCTGAAGCAAAGTTCTTGCTCTGTCTTCTCCATTCCCCATCATACCATGCAACAGACAAAGCTCCCACTTCAATACTAGCGACTTGACTCTTCAAGCCCCAGAAGCCCAGACAGGGGAACCACATTTTTTTTTAATGACCAGTAACACTTATTCCATCCATCCATAGATTCATTGGTTCATCAATAATATTCACCAGGGAGCCACCAAACACATGTGACTCAAGTGATTCCCTGTGTCCGTCAAGAGTCCCTGACGACTGAGCTGACAAACTTGTGGCTAGGACTGATGGCCGCCTCAGGTTGTGGGTGGACATCCAAGTCCTGTGCATTTTCTCTTGAAGCCCCTCTGCTCTCCTTCTGCCTCTTGAGTTGATGGAGAGTTTGTCAACCGTGTCTCATCCAACCCACCCTCTCTAGAAGATCAGGTTTGAAGGACGGCCTTCTCACTCAACATTCAACGCCTCCAAAGCAAACTCCAGTACTTGATTCAAACATCAGGAATGGCTAGAAAGACCTTTACCATCTAGTGATTGCCATATCCAGAGATCCATCCCATGATCAGCTTCCAAACGCTGACACCATTGCATACACTAGCAAAATTTTGCTGAAAGGACCCAGATATAGCTGTCTCTTGTGAGACTATGCCAGGGCCTAGCAAACACAGAAGTGGATGCTCACAGTCAGCTATTGAATGGACCACAGGGCCCCCAATGGAGGAACTAGAGAAAGTACCCAAGGAGCTAAAGGGATCTGCAACCCTATAGGTGGAACAACATTATGAAGTAACCAGTACCCCGGAGCTCTTGACTCTAGCTGCATATGTATCAAAAGATGGCCTAGTCGGCCATCACTGCAAAGAGAGGCCCATTGGACTTGCAAACTTTATATGCCCCAGTACAGGGGAACGCCAGGGCCAAAAAGGGGGAGTGGGTGGGTAGGGGAGTGGGGGGGGTGGGTATGGGGGACTTTTGGTATAGCATTGGAAATGTAAATGAGCTAAATACCTAATAAAAAATGGGAAAAAAAAAGACCTTTCCCGATCTCAACAGGAGATTCCTTTGCTGTGCCTTCTGGCTTCCCATGCCGACTCTAGTTATGAGTGGAGTTTAGCAGGATGTAGGTGTGACTCCAGTCTTGCCTCCTCAACAATGGATGTCTGAACTTTCTTATGCCTTCTGAAGGAGTGTTTTTATTTGTTTGTTACCGTGATGGTATCTGTGTGTGAGGATGGGCACGTGGTCAGAGGATGAGCTGGCTGAGTTGATTCTTAACGTCCGCTTTCATGTGTGTTCTGGGGGTTGAACTCCAATTGTCGGGGTTGGGTAACAAGCACTTTCATGAGCTCAGCTATCTCTTCTGCCCCAATTACGTCATTTTGGGGGGCACTTTATGTTATCCTTTGGGGGGGGGCTGGGAGAATTTGCTAGAGACAGGATAAAGGGAAATAAGAGAAGAAACCTTTGGACCTCAGAGTTTCTGGATGTTTCTATACTGTGTTCAGGACCCCACAGAACAAAAAAGGTATGAAGGTTCCAGAATGAATACCACACTTATAAATAAATAAATAAATAAATAAATAAGTAAAGTAAGTGGTATTAAAGTGAACCTAAGATTTAAGAGGTAAGATGGATTGCTTCTGCTTAGGACCTATGTCATGGGGGAAGCATCAGACATTGTTATCACTGTAAAGGAGAACAAGGACATAGCCCATACTAGTTACCTTTCTGAACCAGCAGAGCGACACACATCGTGGATTCCCACAATGGCACTGATGATTGCTTACCAAGTCCCTTTGGTGACTCTCGTGTGAAATACAGGAAGTCATGCCTGTCAGGAGGCCCGATGTATCATAAGGACCGAAGATGGTGTTTCTCTTTTCTAAGCCAGTTATAGAAACACCAGATTCTCAAGAGGCAGAAATCAGTCTTTTAGCGTAACACTGTTAGGGTTTTCCTTGCAACCGTATCTCTGACATGGATTCTTTCCAGCTTCCCTTTGGGAAGACTGTCTCTCTTTAGCCCCCCCCCCCCCCCCCGCCACCTCCTCTCCCCTTCCAGTCTCTCACCAGAAGCAAATGGGCCTCCAAAACCTCAAGCTTGATACACATGCTAACTAGGCTGTGGGGTCGGGCGTGGGAGGGGCTGAGGGACTGGGGGTTGAAGGGCAAGAGGTTTTTTGGGGGAGGTGTGTTGAACTCAGGTGTGCAGGACATAAAACCCACATTCTTGTTATATTACTCCTCTAAAGGACTTACTGTAGAGCTTGCCTGACTGAATGACAGATTTCGGCCTGACTGTTACCTTAAATAACGCATCCAAGCTGTCTTCTTGGTAGTATAGAGTCAAAGCAGAGTCACTCACTGAGCCCCGCCCCCTCCAAGCCATACCAACCAACCAAGAAGCCAGGAAGGCAAATGACATGTTAAATTTTCTAGTCTCTCTCTCTCTCTCTCTCTCTCTCTCTCTCTCTCTCTCTCTCTCTCCTGCTTGCCTGCTCTCCCGGCTCTCCTGCTCTCTCTCGCTCTCTCTCTCTGAAGAATTGCAGTTTGTTTCGATAAAAAAAAAAAAAAAAAAGAACTTTCTGGAGATGCAGCCACAACAGCCCTATCAGTTCTTTGCAGTGTCATCAATCACAAAAGCACACGGAAAGGGGAAAAAAAAAGTGAGCTGGACCCAGTATCCATCCTGGTGGAATTGTGTTCCAGGAAATCCTGCAGGCTTAAAAAAAAAAAAAGAAGCAGGAAACAATTGCAGTTTAATACAGAGGAAGGACTACAGAACTCACATGGAGCAGATTTCTATTACTTTTCTTTTCTTTTTTTTTTTTTTGGTTTTTTTTTTTTTTTGTTCCTGTGACACAAAGGAAATGCAATTTTTCACCAAAGGGGTGGGGGGTGGAGAAAACCAACGGCAGAGAAATACAGAGATTTAGGGCTAATACAGTGGCGCCTGCCACTTACAGCTGAGGGCTGGTGCCATTTCTTACTGCCGGTCACGACAGCACCTTAAATAAAGAGATGCCTTAGCAAATTATGCCCTTCATATCACTGACCATGACGCAAGGGAAGTTGGAGGTAAAGAGAGTTGACCAGAGCTTAACCAATGGCTGATCCTACTATCTCCTTCTCATAGAATTATATGCAAAATTAAAAAAAAATCAAAACCAACGGTAATTTTCTATGTTATCTGACTCCACGGAAAGACATTGTCAAATGACCATTGCTTTGATATTAAATGATTTGTATTTGTACCGTAACCTTTGAATATGCAAATGGAGAAAGGACCTTTCTTTCAAGAAAGCCTACTGGATCCAATAGTTGTTTGGATGGTAATAGGATAAGGGGGAGGGGTGGGATGGACACAGAAGCAAGCTTGCCAGAAGACAGGTTGGGTAAGGAGAAAGCCTTTTGTATGTATGTGCAGGTTTAGAAGAGAGTCTTAGAGCTGTTCAAATCTGTGACCCTGCAGCTGTAATCAAACCCAGCAGGGGAGTCTCTGACTTCATATCCTAGGCAGAGAACTCCCAGAATGCTTAATGCAGATCTGGAACAATTGGGAGGAATTCAGACATTCTTCAGGTAACAGTTTCTGGGCTTTCCTCTGAGGACGTTTGAAAAATGGAAGCCTGTCAACCCAAATCAAACAATAATTAAACATCTGTCTGTCTTCAAATAGATGTTTTAGCACTATCGAACTCTGGAATTGACATTGATCCCCAAGTGAGTACATCCATGATACAGAACAAGGTTCGGTGGGTAGATCTACCACCATCCCCCACCCCACCCCCAGAAATTGACTGTCTTAACCTTGAGCTAAAGTGTCTTGGATATCTGCCATCCATGATCGCATCCCGCAGAAGAAATATGTCGGGCTTGAACAATCACTCCTTGATTTTCAGGCCCAGTCAAAAGCCTGCCATTTTTTTAGTGGTGAACCTCTTGTCTTAGGCAGATAGAAATTTCTCGAGGAAGTCAGGTTGTTGGAGAGCCCTGCTATTAAGGTTTCAGTCCATCATGTCTGGATAGCTCTTCTATCTCTGGGCAAAATGAAGGACTCCCCTCTTCAGTGGGGTTTCCCTTTCTCTGGCTAACCTTACTTGGAGAGTGTCTCCAAGCATAGACACCTGGCCTCATAGCATAGACACCTGGCATAGACATCTACCCTGTGTAGAGCTCTCTGACTCAGCACAAAAACCTTGTTCTAGCTTCCCACCCATATGATAATTAGGTACTGTTTTGTTATGACTGATCAATCTTTTCCACTAAGAGCCGTAAGATAGCCTACCCCTGGAACACTAAAATAGAGCTGTCTCACTGCTGTTGTCTCTCTGGAAGTCCTTCCACCAAACAATCTGAACCCTTCCCACCTCTCCTGCTTCCTCTGGCCTTGTAGACTGTTGATCAACAAACCCCCAGGAAAAGGAGACCTCCATAAGGTCTTGGAGAAGATGTTGTATTTTCTCTTGGTGAGACTGATGGCTCCACACTCTTTTACTCATAAACGTTCATATGTATTCTTGGGTATGTTATCCTCAGTTTTCTTATCTGTAGCGATGAATAACATCCTGTTATGGCCTACCCCAAGGGCTTGCTCGTGCTTGGGCTACTTATTAATATTGCATAGGTGTCCTGAGATCATGAGGGAGTTAACCTAGACCCCAGAACTCCCTAGAACTTGTGTTGGGAGTGGATACAACTGGAGCCATCTCAAGTGGACTTGGCAAAGGAGTGACAGCTCAATGAGAATCCATATCATTTTCTCAGTGAAAGTGAGCTTCCAGCATTCTCCTATATGCCAATGCTGCATGGTCATCCCAGGACATAGGTAGTGCTTAAAACCCTATCTTAGAGTTAAGAAAATTGGTGGTGGTTATAATAGTGTTTCACCAAATCTTAATTCCTTGGTCAGAAACCATTGACTTGGAACCATTAGGCACCATCAACTAGCTCCGTAACTTTGTGGCCTTGGATAAATCATTCCATTTATATGTATGGGTAAGCTCATTTTTTAAAAAAGATTTTATTTATGATTATACATAAGTACACTGTAGCTGTATTCAAACATGCCAGAAGAGGGTGTCAGGTCTCATTATGGGTGGTTGTGAGCCACCATGTGGTTGCTGGGATTTGAACTTAGGACCTTTGGGAGAACAGTCAGTGCTCTTACCCGCTGAGCCATTTCTCCAGGCCAGGTAAGCTCATTTTTATTTTTGATAGAATTACATGGTCCTTGGGGCCCTTTTCTCATCTTGACAACCTAGAATGCCCTGTGGAGGATTAGGAGGAAGGAGAGAAAAGCAGAGAGACAAGGAAGGGGAGGAGCGAGGGAGAGGCAGAGAGATGTCTACAGATGACTATAATCGCACATGTTGGTATCTTTGTAGCTTATTAAAAATTCATTCTTATACAGCGTGTCTATATATCACATTCCTGCTTCATAAATGAGGGGACTATAGTATGGAAAGTTTGTTAACTTGCCAAGGTCACACAGCTAAGTCAGAGCATCTGGCAGCTTCATGGACATTATTAAATGGTATTCTCTATATTATCCTGAAAAGTCAACACATAAAACACCTCTGAAAAATGTCTGCTTAATAATGCAGAGATGTGTTTCAGGTTGTGTAATCAAAGAACCATTTGATAGATATAAACCAAATTCCGTTTGTCACAGGCAACACTTTTAATATGTTTGATCTTCAATGGACGATACCTCAGTGAGACTTTCCCCCTCCCCAGGCCGTCTGTCCTCAGCCCCTAACCTTAATCTGCTTGTTCAGTGCACAATGACAATTCAGACTTCAATGGGCCCTGCAGCGAATCATTCACAATTCTTTGACTGTCCGTTAACAATGAAAGCCATTCATTTCCACAGACCTCTAGATTCCAAAGTTTTGATATCTCCCAACTATGGAGAGGAAAAAAAAAGGCCTCCCATCTAACCTCTAGACAAAGTTTTAAAAATAAAGATACAGATGACAAAGATTGGACCAGAGGTCCAGTCACATATATAAGGCATCATCTGGTTTGTAACTCGGAATTTTACTTTAAATTTTTTTGCTTATTCAGTTTCTCTAAGAGCTTTGGGTAAACTCATAAATCTTTTCACACACACACACACACACACACACACACACACATACACACACACACACACACACACACAGATACACACACACACATACACACACACACACAGATACACACACACACTCACACACAGATACACACACACACATACACACACACACACACATACACACACACACACACACACACACACTTTTAAAATCTGAGCAGTAAACTAAAATCAAATAACTCATCCCCTTTCCTTTCTCTCTCTTAATTTCCCCAAGTGAGTGGAACTCTCTGTGAAGATTCTTGATGGCAGATGAATTTGCTTCTCACATAGAACTTCCATGCCTGTGTTTCTGCTGGAGGCTTCGGGAATTGGAAGCCTGCTTGCCTCACAGATTCCCATAAAATGCAGCTTCTCTTCAGCATGCATCTCTCTGATGACTGCTCGGCTACACTCATTTTGACAAGGAGAAAAACAGGCTCCATTGTTAAGACCCAAAAGACTGAATCTTTTTTTTTTTTTTGTTTCCGTGACAGCATATGGATCTATTTAGAGGCTGGACTCCTTCACACGCTTTGAGCCTGGATTAAAATTTCACTTTCTCAAACAGTCCTCATGCCTTTAGACAAGAATGTTGTTATTGGAAGAGGGAGAAAATCCTTAGGTAAGTATCTTACAGTTATACATACCCTAGTATGTGTACAGACACAATATGCATGGAGGGTGCACTCCGGAGAGAGCTCTCAGATGTTTACCAAAGAGATTGCCTCCAAAATGACTGTTAAAACAATCACATCGTGCAAATATCAGTCCTTGTATCCTCTGGAGGACATGGCATTGTGGTTTACTCATGATAACCAGAAACAGGGAGAATTGAACTGCTTGGCAGTGGATCATGTTTCTGCAATACTCCAGTACATATCGGACACTGATTTGTTTCAGGTTTAGCCTTTGTTCAAATAGCAAATGTAGATATTTCTTTAGTCCCTTGAAGGTGGGTTTGAGCATGAACTTGCTTCAGATGGCTCCTTTCCCTCCTTGTCACTCATTTCAACGGAGGTGGGCATCAGGAGCCCGTGTACGAAGAATATCAACTTGCAGGTCTGAGATTTTGACCATAATCCAAGTCTTTTGGCACTTGGGTTCATTTGCCTTTGGCAAAAAGAGACTCTGTTTTCCAAAAGCAACAAGTCATAAGAGGACTTTATTAAAAAGGGCTCAACCAGCTGTTTAAAAGGCTATTTTGATGATGTCAGTGCCCAGGAATAAAAAACACATGGACTTCAATTCCTTTTAACTATACAAGCCTTTAAAAATTAAAGGAATTGTGTTGAGAAAAAAAAAAAAGAGTGTTGTGGGCTTATTAGCTGAGAATCCGTCTTCCACGGTTTCTAAAGAGCCTTGTATTGAAGAGACAACCACAACCACCATTAAACATGAAGACATGTACACATGGTTTGCTGAGAGCCATGGGGCTTGTGTTTGGGTACCAAATTGAGAGTAGGTCCCTCACAGCCAGGAAAAAACACTTGTAAAAGCCACTCTCTCCTCCCTGCCCAACAATAAAGTAGCAAAAGAGGGAGATTGAATGGTCCCCCTTCCATGGAACAGCCACACTTACTGTGGTGAATTATTTCCTATGTAAGTGTTCACTTGTCATGGTGTAGACAAAGCCTAGAGTCTAGGGAACTGTTGGATGCTTACAGTCCATGGAAAGTTGTGAAGCTCTCTCCACGTCTCCTTAAAAATCATGAGCTCATTCTTCTGACACTGAAGGGGGTTTTGGTTTCTGTAAACTGAGTGAGAAGATGGATTATGAACAAGTTCACTTCTCAATTCTTAAGGCAATGTGACACCTCTTTGCAGGCAAAGATGCGGTGGGGTTTTGACAAATGAGTGCATTCATGCCTGGATACTGTAGCGAACACGTTTGGAAAGCATGATTGATGTTTCCCAACAGCAGTTGCTTGCTCTTAATTTTGTTGAAAATAAAAGTGGGTGCCCTTACCTGCTAGCTTCTAAGGTCTCCTGCCTATTTCTTTCAAGACATTGTAATACCGCGTGGGGTATCTGAGGCCAGAGATAGCAGATAGAAATGGCCAATTCAGATCTGCCCCGGTGATATCTGCAACACAAGTTCTTTCTAACATGACCTCAAAGCACTAGACTATCTCCTTAGTTCTATTAGGTATGGTAGCCCAATCTTCTGACGAAAGTGACAAAAGGAGCTCACCACCTAGTCTACAGAATGCCAGCCATTTAGAAGGCAAGGGAGGGGTTGGCTCTCCCAACTCATGCCCATGAGTAGAGTGTGCTGTGCTTCCCATTGTGGGTAAATACTCACCACTGTATGGTAATGCTTAAACAGACGTTGGGATATTCCCTTTATCACTTTCATTTGTCATTTGCACACACTTTCCCTAAAGATAACCACTTTTGGATGTCACTCAGAAGGGGGCGGGGATAAGAGCCAAAGAAGAGATGTGACTTGCTTGTGACCAAACACCCTGACAGGAAATGGCTCAAAGGGCATAAAATCAAATCTCTCCAATTCCAGAGTCCATGCTTTCCAAGCTGGACATGGCCACAGAAGCGGCTAGTGTTGGAAAGGTTGACAGTCTGACGGTATGGAAGGATAATGTGGGAAAGGCTGACAGTCTGACGGTATGGAAGGATAATGTGGGAAAGGCTGACAGTCTGACGGTATGGAAGGACTGGCTCTTGCACATTTTCCAGGCGGGATCGTAAAGCAATACAACCCCTTTGGAAAGCCACTTCCAGAGCTTGGCTTGGGTGGAAGCATCTTCACATCTCTCGGGAATAGAAATGTAAAATGTATTTTAAAGATAGAAGCATGTGTACGGATGTTGTAGAAGGCTCCCTTGTTTATTAGTGCCCCAAACCATAAGCAACCAAAGTGCTCATCACAGTGGAATTGATACAAAAGCTGCTCTTTATTCATTTGGTCCAAGGGAATGTGATGCTAAAAATGAAGAGGCTACCATGCCCAAGCCCCTAGGTCAAGTGTGATACATATAATGTGGAATGAGGGAAGATGTATATTAAGAAATACCTTCTGCAGGATTCATTTGTATAAATTCAAAATGGTGGAAGTCAACTGGATTAGATGTAGCATCTTAAATGGAGAGACGTATAGACCCATTAGGATAACTCGAAATGTTTGTCTCTTATCGGAGTTCTAGTTATCTGGTCGCTCAGTGGCATTTCACCGAGCAATACTTAGCAGTGTTCAACATTGATGCACAAACTCTCCTTACAAGATTATTTTAAAAACAGATTTTTTAGAGCGGGTTTAGACTTCACATCAAGTAGAGAGGAGCCTACAAAGATATCCCACGTACCTCCTTCTCTTGTATGGGTACAGCCCGCACTGTCACCAGTTGTTCCCAAGCACAAATGGTACATAGCTGACACCTGATGAAGGTGTGTTAATATGTATTGGGTCTTGGTATTGCCAGTCTATTGGTTTGGAGATGTAGACACTGGAATTTATCTACCTAGTTAGGGTCATTCAGAAGATTTTTTTTTTCTTTTTCTGCTTCAAGAATCCCCAAGGCTCACTACACAAAGAGCACTGGAAAGTAAGCATGAAAGCCTAACTCCATGTGGAGCTGGGCAGACTATGTCTCTGTGATCCAGCACTCCATGTGGAGCTGGGCGGACTATGTCTCTGTAATCTAGCACTCCATGTGGAGCTGGGCGGACTATGTCTCTGTAATCTAGCACTCCATGTGGAGCTGGGCGGACTATGTCTCTGTAATCTAGCACTCCATGTGGAGCTGGGCGGACTATGTCTCTGTAATCTAGCACTCCATGTGGAGCTGGGCAGACTATGTCTCTGTAATCTAGCACTCCATGTGGAGCTGGGCGGACTATGTCTCTGTGATCCAGCACTCCATGTGGAGCTGGGCGGACTATGTCTCTGTAATCTAGCACTCCATGTGGAGCTGGGCGGACTATGTCTCTGTAATCTAGCACTCTATATGGAGCTGGGCGGACTATGTCTCTGTAATCTTGCACTCCATGTGGAGCTGGGCGGACTATGTCTCTGTAATCTAGCACTCCATGTGGAGCTGGGCGGACTATGTCTGTAATCTTGCACTCCATGTGGAGCTGGGCGGACTATGTCTCTGTAATCTAGCACTCTATATGGAGCTGGGCGGACTATGTCTCTGTAATCTAGCACTCTATATGGAGCTGGGTGGACTATGTGTGTGTCCTTTCATAGATTTGCCTTTCTTTTCAACCATTAGGCCTCTCCCTTTCACTCTTCAAGCCCCTCCCCCAACTCTTGGTCTTAGCAATTTTATTTGATGACATAACATTTTAATTTTGACAAAGGACCATGTATCACATGCTTTATCATGTGACATCATAGCTAATGATACAGTGCGAGTCCATTCTCATCTCTACTTTCTTCTGTTTCATCTACTAAGAGTTCTATATTTTCAGTTTATATTGAGGTCTGTGGTCCAGTTCAAGTGGAAATTTATACAGGATGTAAGGCCTGTGCCCTGGTTTATTTTATTTTATTTGTATGCAGTGGTCCACTAGTACCATTGGTTGAAAATGTCTCCATCACATTGCAATTGCCTTGGCTGTTTTTATTAAGTATTTATTACTGTTTTATTTCATTTTGTGTATGTATTAGAGTTTTGCCTGCAAGTCTGTGTGCCATGTAAGTGCAGTGTTCCTTTGGGTCCCAGAAGAGGGTGCTGGCTCCCCTGGAACTGGAGTTACATGTGGTTCTGAACCACCACATGAGTGCTGAGTACTGAACTTGGGTCCTCTGTAAAAGCAGTCTTTTGAGCTGTCTCTCCAGCCTTGCTCTTGCTGATTTGACATGAATTGGTTACCCATGCTTCTGTAGGTCTATCTCTTTCTGGATTCTGCAGTCTTCCATTCATGCAGGGTATTTTTTTTCAGCTCCACAAGGTCTGCAACTCTGACCTGAGGCTACTCATTGGTGGCATCCGTCCCTTGTCTTTCCCCCTTCTCATCATTCTCTTATTTATTTTTGTGCATTTTGTATTTATGTATTTACATAAATTTCAAGCTAAGATTTAAATCCACATAAACAGTCACTGGGGTTTTGTTGAGATTGTATTGGATGTCTAGGTCACATGAGGAAACTCAACTCATAATATTTACCATTTTTATCCATGAACACAGTTATTCTTACTCTTTTTTTTTTCTGAATCTCTGTCTATCTCTCTTTTTCTTTGTGTATATATGTATGTGTGTACGTGTGTATGTGTGTGTGTATGTTTGTGTATGTATGCGTGTGTGTATGTCTATGTCTATGCGTGTATGTGTATGCATGTATGTGTGTACATATGTGTAGTATGTATACTGTTGTGTGTTTACGTATGTGTGTATGTGTGTATATGTATGTGTATGTAGTTATGTGTATATCTGTGTGTATGTATGTGTATGACTGTGTACGTATGTGTGTGTGTCTGTGTGAATGTATGTGTGTGTGTGAACACATCTTGAGGTTAGAAGTTGTTTACATGTCCCTTTGTATCATTCCTATCTTATCCTCTGAAGTAGGATTCCTCACTAAACCTGACTCCCACTGTTCCATCTGAACTCCCTAGCCAGACAACCCAAGGACCTGCCTGTCTCCAGCCCCCTTCCCCAGGGCTAGGGTTACAGGTGCACATCACTGCAGCTGGATAATTTTTTAAGTGGGGATTTGAATTCATCTTCTTATGATTGTGCAACCAACTCTTTTAGCCACTGAGGCATTGCCAGGCTTCATTTTGTTTTTTTAGTTCTAGGATTCTATTTATCAGTGTTACAGGCTTCCCCCACTAGACCTTAGATATTTTCTAACTTTACAACCCTGCTTTACTTTATTGTATATTAATACAAATGATGAAGTGTTTTAAACATCAAGTCTTCTTTGCTCTCTTTTTAGCTTCAAGGGAGCAATGACCTTTACATCATAACCTTGTGTATATATGGAAGGGCAAAGGTAGAGAGTTGTCTGGAGCTAAAAACGTTCAGCACAATTGAGAAGCTGAAGATGCCTGGAAAAGATCCAGAAAGCTGTGTGGTGTGCAGAAGAGAGGTAGAGAGGAAGTTCTTGTATCCCTTGATCAGTTGCAGGCCCTTGTGGATTCCTCCATGGGCAGCTCATCTTTGTGGTAGCTACTTTAAAGATGTGGGTGGTGTGTGTGTGTGTGTCCATATATCCCGTGTTGCATGTATGCTACGATGCTCTTACACCACGACACACATATGAAACTCAGTCAGAAGATACCTTGAAAAAAATGAGTTCTTTCCTTGTATTGTGTAGGTCCCATGGCTCGAACTCAGCTAGCCTGGGTTAGCAGCAAGTGCCTCCATCCCCTGAGCCAGCCCCTGCCTTTTCATTTAAAGAAATGTTTGCATCTTATCGAGTATTTTCAGGTGTAAGTGAAGAATTGTGTCTCGTGGTATCTCTGCTGACTTACTGCCAGCCACAGGAATCCTCAGTATATTCAATTTCTGAGCAAAATCCACTCATTTGACGATATATACAAATTATATTTAGCAACAATATATTCTTCTGTCATCTAGAATGTAATTTCCAGGATATCTCTTGGAGGTATAAATCCTCGCAGCAGAAGTAATACCGTCACTTTTGCCGGCTGTGTGAGATGAATTGCTAAGGATAGTGGGAGCAACCGCAGTAATGAACAAATCGGTTTGCTGGACCAGATTTTCACCAGTGCGTCAAGACTGCGAACCGCAGTGGCAAGGTCCTGAGTGCATCTTCCTAAGTGGGGAAAAGAAAATGAAACATTCCCACAAAGCTAAGAAGATAGGAACAAATAGCTTTCTTGGTTTTGCTCCTTGCTGTCTCCCAGAACACCAACATTGGTCTAGAACTCTCTGTCACGAAGTTATTAGCCACTTTCAGGAAATTAGGAACTTTAAAAAAAAAAACACGTTTTTAGATTTAAAAAAAATTAAATGTGCCCATGTGTTTGGCTTGTATGTACGTCTATGTGCCAGGTACATGGCTGGTGTCCTCACAGAAGTCAGAAGAGGGTTTCCGATCTCCTGCAATTGGAATTCAAAACGGTTGTTAACTACCACGTAGGAGCTGGAATTTGAATCTGGGTCCTCCTCAGGAGCAAAAATAAACAAAACAAAACAAACAACAACAAACAAACAACCCCCCCAAACAAATAAACAAAAACCAATCTAGCCACTGAGCCATCTCCCCAGCTGTGGAGAAAATAAGACTTCCACTTGACCTTACTCAAGCAACACAGTCTACTTACTCTATGGCTCAAGAAATTCTTTTGTGTGAGGGTATTCCATGTGAAAATGAAAAGGACGTGGAGTTTAAGGTCTTCTCCTGTGAGGTAAAAATAAAGATAGGGCAGCCAGAAAAGTAAAACAGAGGTTCCTTGTGGTTAATCCAGACGGGGAGTATGTGGCTTTCCCGTTTAGTGGTCTTGGATAGAGACTTCAAGAATGCTTTTGTTTGACTGACAAGAAACCATGGTGCAGACAGAGCATGGGTGACTTGATAATAGACATTACCCTCCTTCTCCTGTGAAGGGCCAGTTAGCAAATCTTTTGGGTTTGGAGGCAGTAGTTCGTTTTGGACCAAGTCTTTTCCGATAAGTTGGCTGTGCTGCAATAAAACTTTATTGACAAAAAGAAGCATCAGGCTGAGAATGGCCAGTGGGCTTTTACTTTGCCAGGGCCTGATCTGTGTAAAAAGGCCAAACTTCAGAGGAGAAAGGTCTGCCTACAACAGCCTTAAGCTTTCAATATTATTGCTTTTTTTTTTTTAACACAACCATAGTCGTCATTTTCTTTCTAGTGGTTTATAAAGACTTCAGGGAAAGTACATACATGTGCATATATAGTGTGTATGTATGAGTCATGCTTTTAGTAAATAAAATCTCAGAATCACCTTTAAAGCACTCCACTGTTTTAAAATTTTCATTTTGACAGTTGTGTTGATGTTATAGATTTAAAAAAAAATAACATTTTAACCGGGAGAAAAATGATACATCTGATTGCCATGTGATATCAGAATAAAAAAAAAATGTCAAACCCTCTGGGATCAGAGAGGCAAACTCTGTAACAAATCTAATTACAGGACTGCCTGTGGACCTGAAGGATGACAGTGATATTCATTAACCCGCATTCTAGCCAGTCAAAGACTAGACCAGCTGAAGACTTGCAGGCTCATGTAATATTTTCTAATTCAAACTGGATTTTCAGTCAGCGGGTACCCCACTTAACATCCCCAAAGGATGCTGGGTACCTTCATGGAACTAGAGGAGGCACAGAGACCGGTGGATAGTTCATGGCTCTGCTCTCACTGGTGGTGTCCCCCAAAGGCTCCCAGAGGAAGTGGTGTCTGGTCTGTGCCTTTCCCTGTCATGATGTTATCACTACATGGGAGCAAAAATGTGCCTTCCTTTCGTTTGGAGGCAACAGAACGTTATTTACCTAGCAGATGCTGCCAAGAACAATTCCTTGAATAACGAGGGATGTCTTTCAGAAGTAATGTCTTTCAAGTTCAACGTCATTCATTCTTTCAGAATTCCTTATAATTAAAAAAAAAAAAGAGTATGGCTTGCTCAGGTACAGACAGGTTTGGGACCTCCAGTGTCAATGAAGAACACGTATCCCACGGGGTAGACAAGAACAAGGGAACTAGGGAGGCACCACCCCATAGAAGAGGTCTCTGCTGAAATTATTAAGCAACAATGTAACAATTGCAGGTTGAGGCTGCTAGCTTTCTTTGTTGTTGTTTAAACTTGAAGACCTCATTTTCTATTTGCAACATATCAACTTTTAAAATTTAGCCACAATTTAAAAAAAAAATGCTTGAATGCTTTCTAAACCTAATGAGTCACATCTGTGGGCCAGATTTGTCTTATGGGAGGCTAATTCCTGACCTTAAGTTTGGAGTCTTCTTACCATCGTGGCTGACATATTTTGTACACATCCCAATTTAATCAGATGTAACTTGAGGAATGTTAACCATGGGGGAGGGGGGGCATGAGGAACATTTCCTCAACTGAGAGGCAAACCGAGTTACTTCACCACAGAGAAGCTGTAACTATCAACTTAACTGCAAAATCAAAACTTAGGTCACAAGAAATGTGAGGTTAAGTTTTAACTTCTTAACCATGTAAACTCGGAAAGCAGAGACATGTGTTCATGGTCGATGTGATAGGTTGACAAGAAAACATATTATTCTTGTCTCGAAGAGGTCCCTCCAAACGGGTAAAAAAGCAGTTAAAAGAATTGACTGTGAAACCATCACCGGGACCATATGTTTGTGATATAGCATGCAGCGTTTTCTTGCCAGGGTATCACATCACTATGGCAAACTGCCCTTGACTTCCCTCTCTGCCATCAAAGAGAGAAAGAGATTCAGCAGACATTCTTAGGATAAATTATATTAATGTTTTATTGTAAGCATTTAACTTATAAAATATATTCCTGGCAGTGCCACTCAGTGAACCACGGGGATATTGTTCTGTCAATCAGGAGTCTCCACTTGCTGTGGCCTCGGGAAGACGGATCTGGAATGTATTTAAGTGGCTTCACTTCTTGCCTGTACTCCACGTTCTGATTTGTAAGTCAGTTTGCCCTCTCCGTTGTTTCCTCTGGAGTCTGAAAGGCTAGAATGAGCACTAGCCACAACTCCTGAGAGTCTGAGAGTAGCCTGGACAATGGTTACAGATCTCACATCAACCAGCAGGCTGTCTGGAGCAAGAACCATGCTGGAATCATTTGGGAGGAAGTAGTAATGAGGGACTAAGAGGAGGCAGTCTCCATCGTCACTAAACATAGGTCAGGAGGAGATTCTTTAGTGTCCAAGAGGCTGATGGGCAAACTGGCAGCTGCAGGTCCCTGCTGTGAAGGCGGATCCTCCTCACCCATAACAAATTGCCAACCATTCTCCAGGGAAAGGTGGCCTTGGATGGCCAAAGCTGATTGACAATAGGAGAGTTTCTTTGTTTAAAGCTCAGAGAGCTGTGTGTGTGTGTGCGCGCGCACACATGCATATGTCTCTATGAGAGTATGTTGTGAGTGCATATATGTGCCTGTGTCTCTGTGTGAGTGTGTATACTGAGTGTCTATGCAAGTTTATGTCCTTGAGTATCTGTGGGTGTATATTGTATATTTATGTGTATATATGTGAATGTGTGCCTGTGTGTCTGTGTGTGTATTGTTTGTCTCTGTCTATATATGTGTAGGTGTGCCTGGATGTATGTGTGCATATGTACCCATGTGTATATGTGCCTGTGTATATGTGTATTGTGTTTCTCTGTGTGATTATGTATAAATGTGTCTGTGTGCATATGTGCCTCTGTGTGTGTATGAGTGCCTGTGTATGTACCTGTGAGTGTGTGTGTGCCTGTGTACTTACCCATGTGTGTGTATGTGTGTGAGTATGTGTGAGTGTGTGTGTGAATGTGTGTGTGTGTGTGTGTTAGTGGGTAATAGATGTTTTGTAGAATAATCTGTGTACTATAATCCACTAGTTTCAAAATAGCTTCATCTTTAAAGTTCAAACAATGATCTTAAAAGTATTTTCTGGAAACAAAACTCTCAATACTAGAGGAATCCCATTGAAGTAAACCTTTGACCTGTTTTCTAGGCCTATCTCAAAGCTGTTTCTGATAAATATATTGATGAAGTTGTAGCGACAAGCACATTTTAGAAGTTACATGGTTTATTGTGGTTGGGAGTTTTCAATATATATATATATATATATATATATATATATATATATATATATATATATATATTTATATTTATATATATTTGTACATGTGTATACATATATGCATATATATTTGTATGCATATACACATATATGATGCGTGCTTATATGTATACATTACTTTGGGAAAATATACCCCCTCTGCTAGTAGGTTGAAGAGAGAGATATGCAAATACATGACTCACCTGCTGCTCCCCTGACACTGAAACCAGGGCAGCAGTGTTTATACTAGGTACAGATTGTCCACCTGCCAGTTGGAACTGAAAATAAATATCATAGAATATGAAACTTGGAAGGAAATTTGATATTCTTGTGTTTTGTTAATTCTCTTGGAATATTTAAATCAGCTATGAAAAATAAACAAGGAAAATTCACAGATGAAAAAGCCAGAGATTGACCACACTCTCAAATTCCCTCTATAATAATAAGCCTTATCATACCCTATAACTTCCCTTGGCCCTTTTCTTCTTTTTTTTTCTTTTTCTTTTTCTTTTTTCTTTTTAGATTTATTTATTTCATGTATGTGAGTACACTGTTGCTGTCTTCAGACACACCAGAAGAGGGCATTAGATCCCATTAAAGATGGTTGTGAGCCATCATTTGGTTGCTGGGAATTGAACTCAGGACCTCTGGAAGAGCAGGCAGTGCTCTTAACCCCTGATCCATCTCTCCAGCCCCTATGATCCTTTTTCATTGCGTCTCATAAGAGACAATCTCTCCAAGTTTTGATGTCAGTCCCCACCAAGTGTGTCTGGATGAACTATGATGTGGGGGGCACAGGCATCTCACCAAGGCTGTTATGTGAAGAAGCCATCACATCCTGATGCATCTTCTCCCTCCTTGAGGCCCCCAGTGCCCAGAGCTCCTGATCTCCATCCTGTGCAGGAACTTATTCTCCCGAGTGAAAGGGTTTTGAAAATCTTAGCACACACAGCCACCTGTGTGGCCAGTCTGCTGGGAGAGTTGCAGATTGCCTGAGCACTGGATGCATCTTAGTCCACACTGTCTGATATAGAGTAAGCCAGGACATCTATTGCATTTGCTTTCACAAGACATGATTGGTAGACAGGACCACTATTTCTGATCCTGGTGTCATGGTCTTTTGTCTCTACAGTTTAGAGAAATGTATAGGAAACTTATGCCTGAATAATATATGTATATGGAATATATACATTATACATATTTAAACAATTAGTGTTTTTTTTATTTACATGTCTATGTGAGTGCACATCATGTGTGTGCGGGTGCCAGAGGAGTCCAGAAGAGGGCATCAACGCTAGATTATAGGTAGTTGTGAACCACCTTAGATGGGTGTCAGAAAACAATATTGGGTCCTATTGAGAAAAGCTGTAATTATGATTAACAGTTGAGCCATCTCTCTGGACATACTTATACACATTTATAAGGAAAGTATAAACTTTTCTCAGTGAAAGGACCTGGTAGGAGGCTCAATAGGCTCTAGATTGGCAGAAGCATCTACAAATGTCTTACATGACAGGGGACCATTCCTATAATATGCAAATCACTCTCAACCCATAGGAATGCAAAATTCAAACAGTTTATATAGAAAGGGGACAAAAAACATGAAGATATAATTCAGAAAAACAGAAAGAAAGGTACATGCCTCGCATGCCAACAAGGCATGCAAAAATATACTCAATATCACTAGCTATCAGGAAGATGAAAACCAATCCATAGCCTAGATGTGTCCTCATCTCTTTGAAAAGGAAAAACTAATTTATAGAACAAGCAATGTTTCCAGTGAGGCTGGAGAGCTGAATCTCCAATACAGTTGATCAAACATCAGAGCTTGGAGCCACTCTGAAAAATAGTTCGGTGGTTTATTTCCAAAAGTAAGTACATTCTCACCATAAGTCTGGTCACTGGCTTCCTGGACTCTTGCATTTAAGAAAACAAAACAAAACAAAACAAAACAAAACAAAACAAAACAAAAAACAAAAAACCCTCTCTCCATTTGTATAGGATTATTACAGTTTATTCTCGCCAAACTGAAAAGAACCAGAATTTTCTTTTTACAAACTAATTCAGCAAAAATGTGAAGCACAGTGGTCACGGGGAGTACTGCTTACTGGGAAAGGAGAAGAAACTCAAGAAAGAATGACAGCCTGGATTAATCTCAAGGCCATTGTATGGGTTGAAAAGCAGAAGCCCTACCAGGCTTTCCTACTGCCTGATTCTGTTTCCAGAGCATGTTTGTGGTTGCTAGGGGTTTGGGTTGTAGGTGTGGGTCTTGCTGGAAGGGAGCACCATGAATGAGATCTTGTGATGACTGGGCAGTCATGTCTTCCTTCTCTGGCTGGAAATTTCATGGAACACCCCCCCCCCACCACACACACACACACACACACACACACACACACACACACACACTGGACAGATAGCAATTGGCTCCTGACATCCTGTATTTGTGTATCATCTCAGCTGTGATAGCAGGCTTAGTTATCTTTCTCTGCTATGCAGACTCTCTACATGTAGACACCCCATGGATCTCCTTCTAAACCATTCCCATTATGCAACACAATGGCTTTCATGCTTCAGGCATCTTTAGGATTTACCCTCAAAGCAAACTGGGACAAAGTTCTCTCTCTCTCTCTCTCTCTCTCTCTCTCTCTCTCTCTCTCTCTCTCTCTCTTTCTCCTGGGGACAGAAATAGCCTAAGTCTTTGAAAGTGGGAGTTTTTCAAGTAATTGTGAATGTGTCATCCCTTAAGATGTCCCATTAAAAAAGGTATTCAGGAGACTGGAGAGACTGGCTCATTGACTAAGAGCACTCACTGCTCTTGCTGAGGACCTGGGTTTGATTCCCAGCATCCACTTCAGGCAGCTCACAACTATCTCTCACTCAAGCCAAATGCCTCATTCAGCACACATGTGAATGTTCACATATCCACACACATGAACATATACACATAAATAAACACCGAAACCCACATCCTTAAGTAGCTAGTATATAATTTAAAAAGGCATTCATATTCTGAACTGAAATACAGAACATCGCCAGCCTCTGACTGTGTCAGTGGGGACAGCATATGGACTGTAAGACCATTGTGCAATCCGTGCATTTAAATGTGCCGCAAGATTCCATGTCTGCACTAATAGCGCAGAACGCTTGCTCCAGCCAGTGAGGTTTCCTTATACAGTGACACTATCTCCTAATTCCAAGTCTGAGCTCTTCCTTCCCTCATGCTTTGCCTCATAATATGAAGAGCATATAACTGGCTCTCGGCAATTCACCAGCAACGGTGCTCATGAGCGTAACATGAATCATAATGTTGTTCATAGAAATATAATTATGTGGACAGACAATTCGCAAAATAGAAGGAACATCATAGGCCTTGTCTTGTCAATCTGGCCTCTCTTTTAATCAGGGATAATAATAATAATAATAATAATAATAATAATAATAGAATCCTTCCTCCCATCTTAGTCAGCTTGTCGATGTGGCAATATTTATGGATGGCTGTCTGTAACAGTGCATCTCCGAGCAGATGGGTTAAGTCTTGAGGAGCAGCTGTAGATGTCTGCTCACTAAATGAGGGAAGAAAATGAACCTGAACAAAGCCACTTATGGGACCCCTAGTTTATTAGCACAAAAACAGAGAAGAGGAGCTTCTGAATAGTCGTTGAGAGAGAGAGACAGATGACAAGGCTAATTGCAAAAATAATACATTGTGTGGCTTATGTGCTCTGTAGAATTGGAAGGTCAACAGTCATCAGACCCAACATCTAATCAATCATTAATTACAGTTAACAAAGCATTTGCCATCAATCTACATATTGAAGTCAGATTGCCACTCTGTCCTAAAGCCTGCTCCATAAACTACACACACACACACACACACACACACACCACATTATTTCTCTAAATGCTTTCTGATGTGGCCCCATGGTGGTTTGAATAGGAATAGCTTCCATAGGCTTATATATTGGAATGCTTGGTCAATAGGGAGTGGTACTACTTGACAGGTATCCAGAGGTGTAACCTGGTTGGAGTTGGTTTGACCTTGTTGAAGGAAGTGGGTCACTGGAACAGCAGACCTGAAGACGACACACTCTATGACCCCAGATAAGGTTACCCCACAGCAGTGTGGAGATGATCAGAATCTGTGAGGGTGGGAGGCGGGGGAGTTCCCTGAGGCTGGGAAGAGAGGTGGCTCTTATTTTCTCCTGGTTCATTATTATTTCTCATAACTCAGACTGTTCACTGAAGGTTGGCTTATTTACTGTGTATAAATGATCACTGACACATTTATTTTAAGGTTCAATTGGTCAAATGTTTGATAAGTACCACATAGTATAGTCTTGTTTCAAAATGTGTTAGCCAAGTAACTGTTGCTTGTATGATTTCATGTCTGTAATAGCCATGTTGTATCCAGAGGATTCCTCTCTGTTCACCAGCGGGTACATTTTTTTCCAACTCCTTTTCTAGGATGTTTCTGGGGTCTTGAGGTTTGGTGTTTAATAAGCATGGGGGATGCATGAGACCTTTAGCTGAGGGGCTTTGCTGTTGATACCCGTTGGATGAGGGAAAGTTACTTTCCTTTGGGGAGAGGAATCACTGTTAGAGAGAACTCAAGAAGTTAAACATCAACAATCCAAGCAGACCAATTAAAAATGGGGTACAGAGATAATCAGAGAACTCTCAACAGAGGAATCTTGAAAGGTGAGAAGCACCTAAAGAAATGTTCAATGTTCTTAGTCATCAGGGAAATACAAATCAAAATGACCCTGAAATTCCATCTTACACCCATCAGAATGGCTAAGATAAAAAACTCAATTGATAGCACATGCTGTCAAGGATGTGGAGTAAGGGGAACAACCTAGATGTCCCTTGACTGAAGATCAGATAAAGAAAATGTGGAACATCTACACAATGGAATGCTATTCAGCTATTAAAAATAAAGACATTCTGAATTTTGCAGGCCAATGGATGGAACTTGAGAATATCTTCCTGAGTGAGGTAATCCAATCCCAAAAGAATATGCATGCTATGTACTCACTTATAAGTGGATATTAGTCCAGGTACCAGGCCACACTCCACAGACCCAAAGAAGCTAAACAAGAAGGAAGACCCAAGTGAGGATGCTTTAATCTCACTTAGAAGGGGGAATAAAATAGTCATAGGAGGCAGATGGAGGGAAAGAACTCAGTGGAAGAGAGAATGGAGAAGGGAATGGGGTTGGTTCAGGACCGAGTATGGGGAAAGACAGGAGGGAGGGCAGGAGAATGAATGGAAACCTTCAGTTTTGAGGATTTGGAGGTGAAGGGCATCTTGAGGATGTGCCAGAGACCTGGGATGAGGGAGGCTCTCAGGAGTCAATGGAGGAGACCTTAGCTGAGACTCATAGCAGTGGGGATGTGGAACCTGATGATCATGGCCATCTCCTGTAGCTAGGCAGGAACCCCAGCAGAGGTATAAGGACAACACACCCATGAAACTTTCTGAACCAAAATTTATTCTATCTACAAGAAAAGCAGGGACAAAGATAGAGCAGAGACTGAGGGAATGGCCAAGCAATAACTGGCCCAATTTGAAACTCATCCCATCAGCAAGCTCCAATCCCCGACACTACTAATGATGCTCTGTTATGCTTGCAGAGAGGAGCCTAATGTGACTGTTCTTTGAGAGGTTCCATCTAGCAGCTAACTGAAACAGATGCAGAAACCCACAGCCAAACATTGGACAGAGCTAGGAACTCTTATGGAAAAGTTGGAGGGAAGGATTGAGGGCCCCAAAGGGGATAGAAATTCCACAGGAGTACCAACAAAGTCAGCTAATCTGAACCCTCGGAGCTCTCAGAGACTGAACCACAAACCAAAGAACATACATGGGTTGGGCCTAGGCCTCTCCACAGATATGCAGCAGATATGCAGCATGGTCTTTATGTGAGATCCCCAGCAACTGGAGTAGAGGGCTATCCCTAAAGCTGTTTCCTGTCTGTGGGATATGTTCCCTAACTGGGCTGCCTTGTCTGGCCTCAGTGGGAGAGGTTTTTCCTAGCTCCACAGAGACTTGATTTACCAGGGTGGGGTAATATGCAAGGGGAGCCTTCATCCTCTCAAAGGAGAAGGGGAGGAGGGTTGGTGGAGGGACTGTGTGTGTATGGGCTGGGTGGGAAAGAGAGCAGTGATCAGGTATAAAGTGGATAAACAAACAAACAAACAAATAAATAAATATTGTTCCTGCCCCAATAGAAAAATCTACACCTCTGTACACAGGAATAGTACTAATCAGATTATGGGAACATAAAATGTGTTGATTTGGGAACATATGGCCAATAGGATGGTGACGGTGAGGGTTGTTGATAAGATCAATATATTATACATACATATGTGAAATATTCAATGAACAAATACTAATAATTATAACAGTGAATAAGCTATTCTCCCATTAAAAGTCTCATTATACAGTTGAACAGGCTGCTGGCGATTTTGGAAAGAAGTCCCCTTGTGGCGGAGAACACTGAAGAAAGGACACCTTTACACACCCTGTGATCTGCATCCCTTCTAACCATCCACTTGAAAAAAAAATCTGATGACTGTACTGATTTCATCATCTCTGTGACCCTGAGTAGAAGACTTAAGGTCCTTTTATTGCAATTTCCTCTCCTAAAAATTGCTAGAAAATGGCATTGTTGAGGATAACGGGAGGTGATGTTTGCAAGGTGCTTATGGGAGTGCCCAGAACACCATAATGACTGCACAGCCAGTTTCTACTGGAACATGCTTGGGAAATAGAGTCTTCAATCATTCACTCGAGCTGGTGGAATTGTAATGAATATGACAGTCTTATATGTACCCAAGAAAGGGGGAAAACGAGCTACATTTCTTAAAGAAGGTGCTTAGGCAACTGCTCCATGAAACACCATAATGGTTTGGTAGAGAGGAAAATCTTTGGTAAAATGTCCAGATTACTAGTGCCTGTGTGACTTGGAATTCAGTCAGAACTTCTCATCTGGTTTTTCTCTCATTTACAAAATGACATGGTTGACAGGAAAAGATGGTACCTTAGTGAGCGACAGTTGAGAATGGAGAGGAGTAGGGAGTGAATTTGGGGTCTTTGGTAGGGGAAAGAGGAAATGCGGGATGGCGAGAGGCTAGCACATTGTGAATGTATTAAACACTACTGCACCTTGGCACACTGCAAAGTGGCGAAGTAGGGAGCCCTTTACGTGATTTTATCATATTAAAACTGTAAGATGGTTGTGTTAGATGAAATGAGGTTGTACAATTCAGTCATTAACTCGCTGCCTTTTTATTGCATTTCTGCCGTATGTCAGGCCATGTACTGTGAGGAATGTCAATGAACAGGAAAGTCACTTAGTGTTCTGTGGTTCGGGCGAGATCTTGAAGTTTGTTTCCTGGTGCTGTGACATTGTGGGGATGCTTTTTAAGAGGCAGGGTCTAGTAACTAAGAGGCAGGGCCCAGTAACTAAGAGGCAGGGGCCCAGTATTACATGCTTAGCTCACAGTGCTGGAATTAAAGTAGACCCTCATTGATTTCTATGAGTTCATTGAAAAAAGGAAAATGAAGCTAGAATCCCCGCTCCCTGTTCCAATCTGTTTCATTGCATGGATATTGGATGGATGCACACACTCCCACCAGTTAACATCTGCCCCGGCCTTTGTGTAGCTGAAAGAGCCACAAGCAGATGAAGTCACCCAAGCCAGGACTTTCTGGCCCTAGAACAAGGAGAGAAATGGTTTATTCGGGTTTTTTTATTTTTTTGTTCTTTGTTTTTTTTTTTTAAAGTATCCAGCATCAATTTTTGGTACAATAACAAGAAACCAACTAATAGACTCCCTAACCTTATTTTTTTAGAAAAAAAAATCGAATTTTACGAGGCTTCACAACCTCTTGATGTATTTTGAAGCATCTTGATGCCTTTTTTTTTCCTTCTCTTTAAGTTAATGGGTAGCATTCGAGGTTAGAGAGCAAATTAAGATTTGGTCAAAGATTATTAACTGATCTGATAACAAGAAGAAATAAAAAGGAAGGGCCAATGTCCTTAGACACAGGTATTTTTTTTCTTTCTTTCTTAATGTTGCCTAGGTCATTTAATCTTCCTTATATCTATGTAGTCTATGCTATCATTCACATGCTATAGATAAACTAAGATTTAGGGGTAGTTAAGTAACTTTGAGATTACCAATTTTCTAAGCAGACTGGGGAGGTAAAACATATATCTACAGATTCTTGTGAAACACTACCTGAAATCTGTATTATCCTTGCATCCTTCATAAGATGAATGGAATAGAGGTGCCTTTAAGGTTTTCTGTCTTTCCTGTGAAGTCCAGCCTCATTCTGACAGATGCCAGTCAACTGGCTAACACAGTGGAGAAGAAACAAAAAACTAATTTGAAGTCAAAGAGGTGGTGATGCCTAGAGAAATATATTTTGTAGCATTTGGGTAATCAAGACAGTGGTTAATATCCAAAGCCCTTGTTACAGATGTTTCCTTTTATTTGAGGGTAGTCATTTTTTTATATAAAATTCTCTGTGTAATCCCTAAAAGACTATTGAATAACTATTGGGTGACCATTGGTCATTGTAGTTTTGACCATGTAACCAAGAACATACTTTCAAAAACAGAAAAGAGTCTCAGAAGACATGTTCCCTCTGACAATAACAGGACACACACAGACACACACACACACACACACACACACACAGACACACACACACACACACAGAGAGAGAGAGAGAGAGAGAGAGAGAGAGAGAGAGAGAGAGAGAGAGAGAGAGAGACTACTGATAAGCAAACTGCCAGAGAATTTACACAAAGGGTAGATGATTAAAGGAAGCAGAAGACAAACATTTACTTTGATCTCTAATTCAGAAGCAAACCTATCACCATCTTCAAGTTGTCTCACCGGTGGAGCTTTGGTGATCTGGCTTATTCACTTTAACCAGGGGGTCAGTTGAAAGATGCTACACTAACCCATTCACAACGCGACTATTGACTTAATGACTTTACAGGAAGTTTTTGGAGTAAAACACTGCCCCTTCTGTTCTTTTCACCAGGCATTTAATTTCCTTTCACTTTTCTTCTTAGTGTCTTGGCTTAGATGGTCCTCATGATCTCAAAGAAGCATGGTGACAGATTACTCCCAACTTTAGAGAAAACATGTTATCCATATTGTCAATGGGAGCTTGGCATCTTTAGGACATAGTGTGATGGTGTGAGTATATGACCCAGGGAGTTTCATTATTGGAAATAAACACCCCCTTACTCTATGCTGCTTTGGTCAAGTATTTTATCAGTGCAATTTCTTCTGAACCAAGGGCTAAAACATTGTAAGAAATCAATATTTGCTTTAAGGGAGGGAGGGAAGAAAAAGGGTGGGAAGAAAGAGGGGGTTGTCAAGCAAGAGAATGTCTCGACCCAACGTCCACGTCTGAGGTGGCTCTGAAATTGACAAAAGCTTATATTTCTTGTACATAGTTTCAGAAATGTGGCTTCAATTCCAGTTTATAGCTTCCAGGATGAAAAGCACAGACGTGATTGTGTTTTCTGAGCCTGTGAGCCATGATGAAGAAACAGAGAGGAAGCAGGCCTCCATGTAAGTAAAACAATACTGTAATCATTCAGCATTTCTCATTTAACCTCACATCCTCACCCCCGTGGAGAGTTGCAGGAGAAGGGAGGTTAGCACACAGGCAACTCCCATTTCATAATGTAATCCTAGCAGCAGCGATATAAATATTTTGCAGGTCAAACGGTCTGTTGTTAACCCACCAGGAGTGTCCAGTGCATCACCTATGACCTAAGGTTTAGCAAGACTAGGAAAAGAAGTCGAAGAAAAGATGGAAGCAGTATAATTATTTCCAGGAAGGGCCTTGTCTGAGTCAAACTCAAGAGAATTGTGGGGAGGCAGAGGCAGGCAGATTTCTGAGTTCGAGGCCAGCCTGGTCTACAAAGTGAGTTCCAGGACAGCCAGGGCTACACAGAGAAACCATGTCTCGAAAAACCACAAAAAAAAAAAAAAAAAAAAAAAAGAGCATTGGGAATATGCAAAACGCCAATTCATTTCTAACACCACATACTTAAGTGCTTCCTCTTCCTGTTTTCTACTTCATCCTCTCATGCGTGCCCGGGTGATGGTGATGCTCTCACCACGCCATGCCTGTATCCTTGCCTTCCAACTTCCAGTCCTGTCTGTCTTTTCCTAGAAATATACTCATCTCTTCTTCCTCACCCCATCCCCACCTCCACTCCTGGTATATCGATCCCCCCTAATATAAGAAGAGTACAGAGCACCCGGGTTTGAACCAGGGCTGTGTTTCTGCCTCAGACTTCTTTCTTACTGTATTGGCTAACTTTCTCATTGCTGTCATAACAACAGCAGCAGCAACAACAACAACAACAAAAATGTTGACAAGCTCTGATGTGACTGTGGCTTTCAATCTGAAGGGATACAGCTACAGCCCATGTTAGCAGGTGTATGGGGCATCTGGTCCCATAGCATCTACAAGGAGGGAGTAGAGAAGTGGTCCATGCCATAAAACCTGAAGACCTACTCCCAAATGACCCAATTTTCCTACTGAGTCTCTACTTCCTTCCTTCTAGGGCATCACTACCAGCCAGGAACTATGTGTTCAACCACATGGGGCGCACTGCACAAACTACAGTCATCTGAATTGAAGGTTGAGGGTTATAGGTGCTTGCAGCTTCCTTCTTATCACGTTTGGGATCTGGGTCCAACCTCGTCATCCTTCCTCAGATTTCTGAGTCAGACTTCTCACTCAGCTCTTTCTGAAAAGTGTTTTAACCCGTCACCTGTGTAAGATTTCTATGTATTTTTCAAGCATCGGGATGACAGAATCGCAGTAAGTGAATAAAACCCGGTCAGGAAGTGGATGCCAGAGAGCTTTGCTGCTGTGCGCATGAGTGAGTCAGAGCTGAACTCACGGCTGATTCCCAGTTTCTGGCTAGCCCCCTTACTTCTGCATCTCATCTCCACCTAGGCTTTTCTCCAATCATTTCTACCTTAAATACCCGCTGTCCTCGTGTTGGTTCCTCTCTAGTCAAGAACCCTGGAAACTCCACAGCTTTTCAGATAACACTACACTGGTTTCTTTAACCCTGTAAAGTATTCATAATGTGATTTTTTTCTTTTTGGTCACCAGGAAAATGTAACGAGTGGACTAAGTTCCCCCATGTCGATGTCCCTCAATATTTCTGTAATCATATAGCTGGTAGCAGCAGCCTCGACGCTCACTGGATCAGTGAGAAATGTGTTGCCTTAACCAATACTTATGACTTTGCATTTGCTGGAAATCAATGGCAGAGTCCTAGAAAGTGAAGAGTTTAGGCGTCGTTTTGTGGTCACACTGTGCGCTTTTGAAAACATGAGAATACAATTAATAATAAATTATAATAAAGTGTTTATTTACACTTTATGCTATGTGTTGTATAGCTTCCCTGTATGCTTAAAATATACTCACATATATTTGTGATCATAAATATACATTACATATAGCTAAGTCCATGCCTACAACACAAACGTATTCCTAACAGCGAGCACTCACAGTGTCCATGTGTTTTATTTTATAAATGAGAATAGTAATATTCTCTGCCCCATCCTAAGCCCTTTCCATTTATGTCCTTTTTCTCTTCAGTTCTTAAAATATCAAGTCTGTATGTTTTGGATTAACATGAAATGTCTCTTTCTGTTAATAATCAGAATTAATCTCAAGCAACGCAAAGATAAGGGTTCCTTTTGAAATGTGCCTCAGAGATCCCAGCAGTGCCTGGTAACACTCAACCCTTCATTAAATATCCTATTATCTATTTATCAAATAATACCTCTGCTCATACCAGGCTTCACAATAACTTACTCTCACATTCTAGCTAGAATATATTGTCAAATGAAACTGGTATGTTTGTGCCTCCTGACTAGTTTCTGCTATGGCATAAGTACATTATAAAAAAATTATAGACTCTGGGGGTTTTGTTTGTTTGTTTGTTGTTTTTGAAACAAGGAATACATTTTTGATTTACAGTCCAGCTTAATTTCATGATTTAAAAATGGATGCAGAAGCTGATCCTAACACCATAGGTTAAAATAACCAATATCTACAGTACTGCCTTACAGATATCCCAGTTGTGTTTCTATTCCTGGCAACTTAGTAGTGACTTACTCTGAGGATGTAGGACATTATTCCATTTGCTGTTTCTCCAAACCTATAATCTGGGCAGACATTTGTAATAACTGTTTTTCTTAATGTCCCGCTGAACTGAGAAAGTTTTTTTTTTTCCTCCTTAAGTCAGGAAGGAAGGAAGGCTTATTTCAAGTCAACACTGATAGTAACAATTGCTGGACAGACTTCAGTTTTCTAAAAATAGGAGGGCACCAGTTCCTCCCACTGCAGAAAGATTCTGATGTCAGCGGTGGCAGGAAATGCAACCCGAGCGGAGAGAAAACACCCGTGGGGTTCCGTAACCCACCAGAGTCATTGTCATCTTCTGCATGTAAATTGTATAAATCTCCCAACAATATAATCCTCGGGATATGGCAGATGATTGGCGGACTGCAAAGCTTTTCCTTTAGGCTCAAACAGTTCTTTGATACAAAACAATATTTTTCATTACAAAGGCAACTGTTGATAGCCAGTAGGCCCTGATAGTCCCATGTGGGCAGCTCAAGAAGTGTGCTGCCTTACACAACACAGGATTGCTTTTCATGCGACGGAGACCATTTGTGCAATTGAGAACCCATTCAGAAAGCCCAGTGATAGACGGGCCTTTTAAAATTCCAAGATGTAAATGCATTGAAGTGCATTATCAGACCGGCTTTTCACAAAACACCCCTAGGAGGATAATTTAATGTATACATTCAGCCGTCATTGTATTTGTGTTTCTGGCAATAATTCATTTCTCCTATTTCCCAATAGTTCCTTTTTTTTTTCTTCAGAAAACCTCAGCTATGTCTCAAATGAAACAAAGGCAGGAGGCAACCCCAAATTTCGGTTTTTAGCATCATCTCAATTACTGTTTCTCAGGGCCCCCCTCTCCCCCTCTTTTTTACAAGAGATTTGCAAATAACATATAGGGCAGTGAGATTATAAAAGACCACATAGCCCATTGCCCCTCCCCCCCCCCGCCCTCGGGCAAAAGTACCAGGGAAATGGAATTATTTTTTTCAAGTGAATATTGCACATCATCTTTTTGTTGTCTTCTAGGGTGAATTTATTTTACATGAGATGAAGCTTCTCCTGCATTTTCATGTTATTTTCAGTAATGCTTTTCCAGGACACTACAGGCCAGCGAGAGATCATTAGAATATAGAATTAGAATTTAGAATGTATTGACGAGGCGGGGGATGGGGTGGGCAGGGCACAACGTGTAACAGGTTGCAACAAAATGAACTAGGAAAAAAACGAACCCAGGACTAAACCATTCAGCGTTAGCGTTCACCACGAGGCGAGCTATCCTCCAATGAAGCAGCAGACAAAGGTTCTAAGAATTCCACCCTCTACACCGAGTGATCATGGGTTGAGAGGGAGAAAAAAAAAATCAATCTTTATATTGTGTCAAGAGCAATGTCTAATGAATCCCTACAAAAATATCGACAGCCATGCAATTAAAATAACTTAAAGTTCAATGATCATCTTGAGGCATTGCTCCATCAATTCTTATAAAATAAAAAAAAGAAAGAAAGAAAGTAAAGCTTATTTAACTAGGTCTTGGCGTCTGTGGAGAATTAGATCATGTTGAGAGACTAATGTGGGAATTCAATAGTGTATTTTTTTCTCCCTCCATAGTGAGTCACTGTGCTACCTGCAAGCCGTAATCTGATTTCTTTTTAATTTCTGTGGAAAATAAGATTACTAAAGTAGAGGAACCAGAAAAACTACTGTTATTATTGTTCCCAAAACAAAACAAACAAACAAATCCCACTGGCAGTGACTGAGAAACATCTATTCATCCATATCTCAGAACCACAAAATCCCCATTTTAAGTTAAAAGGTGTACTTTTCTCTGGGTTGGAAGGCACCCAAGCTTTCTAATGTGAAAACGAGATTTCAAATGCTATTTTTATCGATTGTTTGGAGGCCCAGTCAGGTCCTATGGGGTGGCTGTGAGCTAATCTAGGAACTCAGCTCTATCTACTGATAAAAATTATCTTAGTCACCAAATAGCACCTCGACAATTGGTCTGGACCCTATAATATCAGTAGATATGCTAGATATCCATTCCATTTTGTACCATCTGATTTTGATTTGCACAATGCTCTCTGGGTTAGCAATGATCCTCTTGGAAGAGTGATGGCTCACCTCTGGTGATAGTGGTGCAATGTGGTGGAGTTCTGGAACGAGTGGGATTAGCCTTCAAGGCACCCACAAGGTGGATTTTGCCACCTATACCAAACTACGTGCCTCAGAAGTAGAACAATCTTCATTGCACAGAATACCAACACATTTAGCAATAGTGGATTTGTGAATTCTGATGCCCACATGTACTGCCTGGTTTTGTGTGTCAACTTGACACAGGCTGGAGTTATCACAGAAAAAGGAGCTTCAGTTGAGGAAATGCCTCCATGAGATCCAACTATAAGGCATTTTCTCAATGAGTGATCAAGAGGGGAGGGCCCATTGAGGGTGGTGCCATCCCTGGGCTGGTAGTCTTGGGTTCTATAAGAAAGCAAGCTGAGCAAGTCAGGGGAAGCAAGCCAGTAAGTAACATCCCTCCATGGCCTCCACATTAGCTCCTGTTTTCTGACCTGCTTGAGTTCCTGTCCTTACTTGCTTTGGTGATGAACAGCAATGTGGAAGTGTAAACTGAATAAACCCTTTCCTCCCCAACTTGCTTCTTGGTCATAATGTTTTGTGCAGGAATAGAAACCTTGACTATGACACCACAGTAGTCAAGAATCTAACTTTTTGTTTCATTTTTATTTTATTTTTGAGATTATATTTTTATTGAATATTTTATTTATTTACATTTCAAATGTTATTCCTTTCCAGATTCCCCCCCCCCCAAGAAGCCACATATCCCATCCCCTCTCTTCCTGTTTCAATAAGGGTGTGTCCCCACCCACACACACACTATTTCCCTACACTCACATTCTCCTATAAAGGCACATTGAGCCTTCACAGTACCAAGGGTTTCTTCTCCTATTGATGCCCGACAAGGCCATCATCCTCTGCTACATATATGGCTGGAGCCATGGGTCCCTCCATGTGTACTCCTTGGTTGGTGGTTTAGACCCTGGGAGCTCTGGTTGGTTGACACTGTTGTTCTTGCTATGCAAACCCCTTCAGCTCCTTCAGTCCTTTCTCTAACTCCTACACTGGGTACCCCGTGATGGCAGGGAGCATCCCCACTCTGTATTTGTAAGGCTCTGGCAGAACATCTTAGGAGACAGCCATATCAGGCTCCTGTCATCATGCACTTCTTGGCATCCACAATAGTGTCTGCTTTTGGTGACTGTGTTTGGGATGGATCTTCAGATAGGGCAGTCTCCTGGTGGCCTTTCCTTCAGTCTCTGCTCCACATGTTGTCTGCCTATTTGCTCCCATGATTATATTGTTCCCACTTCTAAGAATGACCGAAGGACCCACACTTTGGTCTTCCTTCTTCTTGAGCTTCATGTGGTTTGTGAATTGTATCTTGGATATTCTGAGCTTTTGGGCTATTGTTTCATTTTTATCCACTTATCAGTGAATGCATATCATGTGTGTTCTTTTGTGATTGGGTTACCTCACTCAGGATGATATTTTCTAGTTCTATCCATTTGCCTAAGAATTTCATGAATTCATTGTTTTTAATAGCTGAGTAGTACTCCATTGTGTAAATGTACCACATTTTCTGTATCCATTCCTCTGTTGAAGGACATCTGTTTTTTTTTCCAGCTTCTGGCTGTTATAAATATGACTGGTATGAACACAGTGGAGCATGTGTCCTTGTTACAGGTTGGAGCATCTTTTGGATATATGCTCAGGAGTGGTATAGCTGGGTCCTCAGATAATAATATGTCCAATTTTCTGAGGAACTGCCAGACTGATCTCCAGAGTGGTTGTACCAGCTTGTAATCCCACCAATAATGGTGGGGTTCCTCTTTCTCTGCATCCTTGCCAGTGTCTGCTGTCACTTGAGTTGTTGATATTAGCCATTCTGACTGGTGTGAGGAGAAATCTCAGGGTTGTTTTCATTTACATTTCCCTGATGACTAAGGATGTTGAACATTTCTTTAGGTGATTCTCAACCATTTGGGTTTCCTCAGTTGAGAATTCTTTCCTTAGTTCTGTACCCCATTTTTAATAGTGTTATTTGAATGTCTGGAATCTAACTTCTTGAGCTCTTTGTATATATTGGATATTAGCACTCTATCAGATATAGGATTGGTAAAGATGCTTTCCCAATCTGTTGGTTGCCGTTTTGTCCTATTGACACTGTCCTTTGCCTTGCCTTACAGAAGCTTTGTAATTTTATGAGTTACCATTTGTCAACTCTTGATCTTAGATGATAAGTCATTGGTTTTCTGTTCAGGAAAATTTCCCCTGTGCCCATGTGCTCTTCCCCACATTCTCTTCTATTAGTTTCAGTGTCTCTGGTTTTACATAGAAGTCCTTGATCCACTTGGAGTTGAGCTTTGTACAAGGAGATAAGAATGGATCAATTCACATTCTTCTACATGATAACTGCCATTTGAACCAGCACCATTTGTTGAAAATGCTGGTCCCCACCACACACACACTGGATGGACTTGTCAAAGATCAAGTAACTATAGGTGTGTGGGTTCATTTCTAGGTCTTCAATTCTATTCCATTGACTCTCCTGCCTGTCTCTGCAGTTTTTATCACTATTTTTCTGTAGTCTCTGAGGTCAGGGATGGTGATTCCTCCAGAAGTTCTTTTATTGTTGAGAATAGTTTTAGCTATCCTGGGTTTTTTGGTATTCCAAATGTATTTGCAAATTGTTCTTTCTAACTCTGTCAAGAATTACAATTTCTTCTTTCCCTTTCCTTCCCACAATCCTCCCATATATTCCCCCCTGCTCTTTCAAATGCATGGTCTCTTTTTTCATACATACAAACACATGTATTTATGTATATATATATTCATAAATGCATAAATACAATGCTCAGTCTGTAAAATGTTACAAATATCTACGTTTTCAGGGCTGGCCGTTTGGTGTTAGACATCCAATTAGTGTGCTCATCCCTGGGGAAGTCTACTTCTGGCACGTCCAGCATGCTTTAGTTACCTGTAGTTCATTGTGTAGGGCTCAGGACCCTTAGGCTTTCCCCTGACCACTTTGACATGTTTACTGTTCTTCTGTTGTTTAGCTCATGTTTGGGAAGTCATGCTTAGACATTATGGGTGTATCTTTTGAGATTTCAAAATGTGATGGTTTGTACGTGCTTGGCTCAGGGAGTGGAGCTATTAGGAGGTGTGGCTTTATTGGAGTAGGTGTGGCCTTGTTGGAGTAGGTGTGTCACTTTAGGCATGGGCTTTAAGACTCTCATCCTAGCTGCCTGGAAGCCATTCTTCCACTAGTAGCCTTCAAATGAAGATGTAGAACTCTCAGCTCTGTCTGCACCATGCCTGCCTGGATGCTGCCATGTTCCCACCTTGAAGATAATGGACTGAACTTCTGAACCTGTAAGCCAGCTCCAATTAAATGTTGTCTTATAAGAGTTGTCTTGGTCATGGTGTCTGTTCACAGCAGTAAAACCCTAATTAAGACAGAAGATGGTACAAGAAGTCAGGTATGCTGGAATAGGCCTGATATTTTGGCTTAGAACAATATGGATTTGGGGACTTTAGATTTGGAAAGCAATGGAGTGCTTTAAGTGGGGCTTAATGGACCCTCCTAGTAGGAGTATGGAAGACTTTGTTTCTGAGAGTGATTTGAACTCTACAGATCTGATCTAAGAGGTTTACACATACATTTCAGTGTGTGGCCTAAAGATTGTTTTGGGGGTATTTTGGTGAAGAATGTGGCTGCTTTCTGCCCTTGTGTGGAGTCTACCTGAGGATAATGTAAAAAATATATATATATTAATTGCATTGACAAAGGAAGTCTCAAAAGAGCCCAGCAGAGACGTTGTTCTCTGGTTTAGTCTTATGAAGAGCATTTTAATGAAGAGGAGCAAGCTAGTAAGCAGTGCCCTTCCATGCTCTCTACATCAGCTTCTGCCTCAAGGCTTCTGCCCTGTTCCTGTTCCAGTTTCTGTCCTGGCTTTCTTCCATGATGAATAGCAATGTGGAAGTATAAGCTGAATAAACCCTTTCCTCCCCAACTTGCTTTGTGGTCATGGTGTTTTCTCACAGCAACAGAAACCCTGACTAAGATACAAAGAGACACTGCTGCACAACAAAACTCCATGATACTCTGGCTCTTACAATTTTTCTGTCCCCTCTTCCACAATATTTCCTAAGACTTAGCTGAGGGAGTGTTTTGTAGACATATCCATTAGGGCTGGGCTCCACAACTATGAAATTTGATTGGTTGTGATTTTCTGCAATGCTGTCTGTTTCAAAAAGCAGTTTCCTCAATGAGGGCTGAAGACAATTTCGAACATAGTTATAGATTATGCTGGTTTAATGAAGTAATGGTTGTAGGTTCTCCTCCAAAACCATTATTTTACTGGCTTCAGATAACTGGCTAGATTTCTAGTGCCAGATATGATTCCCTTCCTGTTGAGAAGATTTTAAATCCAATTAGAAAGCTATTGGTTACTGCCAAGATATGTGAGCAACTACTGCACCTTAGGGTCATCTTGGCATTCTGGTTGTTGGTGTGGTTCATAGGCATCATAGCTAAGCAAGACTGTTGGTTTCTTCCCTCCTTTTGAATCTTGCACAACTCTTTCAGTTACCATGAAAGCTATTCCTCAGGGAGGGGGCAGTCAGGTCACTTCCATCTCAAGGGTATCTGGCCACAGTCTCTGTTCTGAATGATAACTTACAATTCACCTCTTGGAGGGCCAACCAAGGGCAATAGACATAGCTTCTAATGTTTTAGGATTATCTTGGACAACTTTGACCAACAATTCAAAAGATGACTTCTCCCTGGAGGTCCAGGAGAATAAATGGAAATATGCAGCTTTTCTGGGATATGGTGGGGGAATCACCAGAAGGCCTCAGAGACCTGGGTTGTGAGAGGTTCCCAGGACTCAGTGTGGGTGACTTTAGCTAAAATGCCCAACAGTGGGGAGATGAAACTTGACTAGTCCACCTTCAGTAGATAGACAGAGCCCCAGTGGAGGGATGGGGACACCAACCTGCCTTCAAAGCTTTCGGCCCAGAATTCTTCCTGTCTAAAAGTGATTCAGGGACAAAAAGGAGGAGAGACTGATGGAAAGGCTGGCCAGAGACTGACCCCACTTGGTATCCATCCCATGCACAGGCACTGAGTCCTAACAGTAATACTGATGCTATGTTGTGCTTGCAGACAGGAGCCTAGCATGGCTGTCCTTTGAGAAGCTCTACCAGCAACTGACTAAGAAAGATGCAGATACTTAACAGCCAACCATTGGACTGAGGTCAGGAAGTCCTATGGAAGAATTAGGGGAAGAATTGAAGGAACTGAAGGGAATAGTATTCCTATAGGAAGACCAACACTGTCAAATAACAGAGTCCTGGGAGTTCTCTGAGACTGAGCCACCAACTAGGCAGATACACAGTGTGGTCCAAGGTCCACAACACATATGTAGTAAAGGACTAACTGTTTTATCTGGCCCCAGTGGGAGAGGATGCACTTAGTCCTGTAGAGACTTGATACCCCAGAGAAGGGCACTGCCAGAAGGGCATCCTTTCAAGTAAGAAATGGAGGGGGGATGGGGAGGGAACTCTGGGAGGGTTGGTAACACTTGGGATGTAATAAACAAAATTATTAATTAAAAACTAAACTAAAATAAAATAACAAACAACAAACAAACAATAGCTTCTCATATCTTTTACTAAGGTTTGGTTAGGTGATCTTTAAGTATTGGAGGGAGCATAGTCAATCCAAATAAGAAAATACAATTTAAATTAAAACATAATTTAAGATAATGTTTAGACACAAACTTATATGTATTATACATTTTTTTCAGGTAGGTAATTAATAGCATGGTTCCATATGACTTTGTCAGTTATCCTTACTGTTATTTTACCCTCCCAACCTTCTGCTGTATTTACCTCCATCCCCACTCCTTACTTAGAAATCCCCTTTTCACATTTCCAACCAGATTATTTACCTTGCTTTTCCCCTCTCTATTGCTCTTCCCCCAACCCTTCCTCAGATTTACCCAACAGTTGCCCATTCTGACTTTCTGTTTTCTGTGGTTACTCCAGGCTATGTCCTCAAGTCTGAAGACTTGGAGCTAGAAGCCCCAGTAAGACAAGTGATAATTGTGATATTTATCTTCCTAGGTGTGAATTTCTAAGGGTGATATTTTTCATTTCTATCCATTGACCTAA
Organism: Mus musculus; assembly: GCF_000001635.26. Taxonomy (NCBI): domain Eukaryota; kingdom Metazoa; phylum Chordata; class Mammalia; order Rodentia; family Muridae; genus Mus; species Mus musculus. The sequence continues at coordinate 68,834,462 of NC_000076.6, read as the reverse complement.
AAAGTTTCTTGATTTCATTTTTCTTTACAGTTGAGCAGTGTTCTATAGTGTGTATGTACTATATTTTCACTGTCTACTTGTTGGTTAAACGACATCTAGGTTGTTTCAATTTCCTAACTACCAGGATTAGAGCAGCAACAAACATGGCTGAGTGACTATCCACCGAGTAGGATGTAATGTTTTATTTTTGGCTTTTGAGAAGTCCCTACATTA